>NC_046158.1:23910370-24140370 GCF_011064425.1 Rattus rattus
TAGGCTGTATCTTAGTATCATACTTTTGAAAGAAAAGTCAGAGACTGGTAACTAATATTTTTTTAGGAAGATGCTTTTATTCAACAAGTTGGCTGTGTGCAAATTGCTAGTCCACTTTTAACTTGAGGAGGATAATGGGTAGGTTTAGGTTGGTAGCAAAATTAAAGTCTAGAGTCTGTGCCTAAATTATGAGTTGCGTGCTCATGAGAAATTTCCTAACTGGGACTGCTTCCAAAAGTACTTCACTCCAGCTTAATGGAATTTTCTCAACTGTTTTATCTGTTCCTTCTCCACACCTCTTCCCTGGTGCATAGAGGCACATCTGTCTGTTTTCTGCCTTATCAAGCATGCATCTACATCTGGGAGGAAAACGCGACCTCCTCCGCTCAAAACCTGTATCTGATTGTGGTATTAAAGCCCTACTTCCTCAGCTTAAAACATAATCAGACAAGACCACTTACATCAAAGGACTTGGGGAAGCAGGCTGTGCAGTAGTTGGCCTCTCAAAGCCTTTGAACTTCCAACACGTGCTTCAAAGGTATACTAAGATGTGGTTCTGGAACGATTGTCTAAATTTGCCAAATACCCAGTTTCTAAATTAGACATTTGTTATTTTGCATAAGCAGAAAAAAGGAAATAAGTGAGATTACCTACTGAGAGGAGAGAGAGAGAGAGAGAGAGAGAGAGAGAGAGAGAGGAAAGATCCACTTTTTTATTGGCTAGTTTATGTATTTGCATTTCAAATGTTATCCCTTTTCCTGGTTCCCCCCTCTCCCATACCCCCTCCCCGTTCTTCTATGAGGATGCCCCCCACCCACCCACCTCCACGCCCTGGCATTCACCTACACTAGGGAAAAGAGGCTTCCTCCTCCTATTGATGCCAGACAGTGCCATCCTCTGCTACATATGTGGCTGAAGCCATGGGTCCCCCCATGTGCACTCTTTGGTTGGTGGTTTAGACCCTGGGAGCTCTGGTGGGTCTGGCTGGTTGACATTGTTGTTACTCCTAAGGGGATATACTTTTTTATAAAGCCAATGCAATATAGGAAATAGCTTGATTAGCTATTTCTATAACTTCCATCCTAGATTAAGCAATCAGTTTCTTTTCCCCTTACATTGTGTACTGAAAATAATAAAAGTCACATTATTCTACGAATGACAAATGACATTTTTTTCTTAATACAATAACTCTCTGCGCTGGGGGTTCTGAATAATAATTCCCTAGTGTTCAGTGCACGGTCACAGTGTCAGCAATGGTGTCCCATAGTCAAAATTCATGGTTGCCTGTGAACTCTTCCTCAACACCTGTGAACGTAACCTGACTGTACCTGTTCTCATTCCTTCCCAGAAATATTACCAGAAATCACTGTCAACAGAGGAACTGTCTTTTGTGTGCCTATAATACATTTCAAACCCCTATAATAACGTTTCAATCGCTAAGAAGCTTTTTGATTTCTTCGTCTAACAGATATCTCTAAAACTCTACCTTTTCTATATAACTTTATATGTAAGAGTTATAGGTTAAACATAGAATAGTAGATTACAGTGTGAACAGACACCTGAGTTTAAAGATGATATTTCATTTGCGCGTTCATGTCTGTGTGGGTTAGTGTTTTGGTGTTTGGTTTGTTTGTTGTTTTTTTTTTTTTTTGTCACGTTGATGCAAGCTGAAGTTCTCGCAGACAAAAAAACCTGTGGTGAGGGATTGGGTCCATTGGATTCACCTTCAGTCAAACATGTGAAGCTATTATTATTATTATTATTATTATTATTATTATTATTATTATTAATGATTGGTATGAAATGGCCAAGCCCATGTTGGGTGGTGCCAATCCTGGGCAGGTGGTCCAAGGCGTAATAAGAAAGTAGGATGAGGAAGCCATTCTATTCTAGGCAGTAAGCAGCCTTCCTCCATGGTCTATATTAGAGCTTATCCTGGCTTTGCTTCCTATGGGGACTATAAGCTTTAATTTGCATAGACTCTTTTCTTCGCAAGCACCTTTTCCTCAGAACATAATAGAAGACAAAGTACAAGCACGTGCATTATTTTGTGAAAGGTGTTCCCCATGTCTTTGCTACCACATCTCCAAAATGGGGAGAATAGGAGGATATCAGCTATAGTGACGTGCTATGAACACTATACACAATAATATATAGATATAGTACCTGGCGCGTGTTGAGCGTTGTATGTGTTTTTAGTTGTTTGTCTGGATGAAGATTTGGTGTGTGTTCCACTTACAGAACCTGAGTTAGTTGGTTCCATAGTGGTTTTGGTTTTTAAAAAGCGAGAACAATTTCAGAGGATAGTTTAAGCCTACCTCTTGAATTTAAGGGCCAGCAAAGTGACTCTCTACTCTCCTCCACACTGACTGAAGCACACTGGTGCTCGCACTGCTCCGTCACAGAGAATATTCCTGAATCCATTTTGCTAAACCTTGCTTCAAAATATCCTTACTTCTATTATCTGATTGTCATACCTGTTAATCTAAACTAGACACAGACATTTTTCATCCCTTGATAACTTCCTCCTCTGCAACCAGTGGACAGCTTGAAATGTGATTTTATTCATACTTCATACATACCTAGTGGGCCATTATGCTTCTCCCACTGATGTTTAAAGACTCACATCAAGAGAAGCAAATTAAGTTCTTAGTCTAAGCCTCTTACTTTAAAGAGCCTTCAATTAGACAGACATCAGGCAGTCTTTGCAGATCATGTAGCTGTGGGTTTGGGCCATACCAGTGAGGAGTGTGGGTTGTAATTCCTAGCAGTGAGCTCACTTTCCTGAGTAGGAAATTCATACTACACAGCATTTCTCTGTAGCAGCATCCTCAACTTCAAACAAACAAACAAACAAAATCAAATAACAACAAAAAATGAAAAGTTTGTAAAAATTTCTCCAGGATAGTCCCTTCAAAAGTTTCTTCAATACATTTTTAAGTGTACAGGTGTTAGGCAAATGATGACAGAAGTCAAAGTTCATCGCCATATTTAAATATACCTCAGGCACTATAAATAAGGCTGCAGAGTCAAGTTCTATCTTGTCCACTTTGTGCTACCCAGATCTTGTACAGGAAATGGAGTGTATTTAATATTGATGACTCCGTGTGTGTCATTTAATCGTCTACATCGATTGGATTTCATCAGAGTGTGGGGCTTGGACAGAGCTTTGATTAGACTGCAAGGACCCTTTGCTGCTTTCTTTCTGCCCAGCACCGTATCAGTGCACCTTCTGGTGTGATATCACTTTCCCAATCAATATCAGGAAAAAGCCTTGCTCACAGGCCTCCAGGAAAAGAGAGCAGGCATTGCCTCTAAGTCCCCTTGTACACATAGATTAAACCTCCAATTGAAAAAGGTTTATTGCATGTTTTAGAGTGGGAGAGAGAAAGAACAGACCTGAAGAAGTCTCTGTAGACTCCTTGTGTAATTTGCAAATCATTTTTTATTTAAAAGTGTCAAATTTTCCCTTTTAATGTTGGTTGACGTTTGAGAATGGATCATTTTTATCAGAGGGTTTTTACAGTTTTAATCTACTGGGTTTTTCCCCTAGATGTAATAATAGCCCATAAATATATTATTTGGGCAAATTGATATCTTAGACAGAGTATTCTTGTCCAAATTCATTTTGCATGGATTTTACGGCTGTGAAATGTCCACTGGGCCTCCTTGACTAATCTTCCACTGAGACAAAGTTTATTTTTCTATTTGCCAAAGTATTTTTTTTCTACCAGGAATCTACAGAACTCAGGCTCCATCCTCAAATAACACAAACTAAGAAGCATTCAGCACCCGCGTGTCTAGTGTAGATTCATGTATTTTGTGATGGCATTTTAATCTTGATTGAGGAAAGAACTCTTCTAATTGCTTATTTAACTTTTCTCTAAGCACAGAATACTCTAGGGAGCTCAGTCACTGGTACCTGGCTGACCAGGATGCCATTGAAATTCCTGGATGTGGGTGAGGCATTTCCAACATGGTCAGACAATTTAAAATTGAGGAAATCAGAAAAAAAAAATCCATGCTCACAGAACTCCGGGAAAAGAGAGAAGGCATTGCCTCTAATCCCCCTTGTATTTGGGACTTACATCCCAAATGGGAATTTAGAAATAGTGAATGTATTCTATCACGTAAACGGTAAATCCCCTATGCAACAAGTCACCTGGAGTCAATATGTTTAGTGTTCTGTTCTAAGAGGGAAGTGTTGTTCCCTGAAGGTAATATCAATGGAGAGAGTGGTAAAGACTTTTCCCCACCAATCCCATATTTTGGCAGTATTCTCAGTCCCTATAATTCATCCTCTTTTAGGAATATTTTTTCTTTTGAATGTAGTGTCTTTAATTCCCCAACATGTGATTGCTTTAAAGTGCTTATCAGCTGATAGCCATGGAGCAAATCCTGCTGTTGTTTTTACAAATACAGTTACATTGAGACACAGTCACAGCCACATGTTTGCCTGGTTCCTTTGGTTGCTTTCTCACTGTGAGGAAAATATGATGGGAAGGACATGTCAAAGTAAAGCATCTGTTGTCCGACCCTTTGTGAAAAAAATGTTTATAAACCTTTTATACATTTGATTTTCAAAATTTTTTTTATTTTAGACACTCAAATGTATCTGTTTAAAATAGAGCTTAAAAAAACAAAAGGTTTTTACAGATTCTGAACATAATATTTTAGTATGAATAGATATTTTCTAAATTATCAAATATACCAAGATGCAATCTAAAAACTAGTTTTTAATATAATCAATTTGATATAAGTATATTTGTAACTTTTTTCTAGATTTAAACCCAATGCCTGGGAATTATAATTCTTTTAAAATAAAGACAAGGTTTTTAAGAGTTATCATTCCTCAATTTCTTTCTTTGTAGACTTGAAGTTCTTGTTATACAGATCTTTCATTTGCTTGGTTAAAGTCACACCAAGATATTTTATATTATTTGGGACTATTGTAAAGGGTGTCATTTCCCTAATTTCTTTCTTAGCGTGTTTATCCTTTGAGTAGAGGAAGGATACTGATTTGTTTGAGTTAATTTTGTACCCAGGCACTTTGCTGTAGTTGTTTATCAGGCTTAGTAGCTCTCTGGTGCAATTTTTGGGGTCACTATCATATCATCTACAAATAGTGATATTTTGACTTCTTCCTTTCCAATTTGTATCCCTTTGACCTCCTTTCCTTCTCTGCTCTGGCTAGGACTTCGAGTACTATATTGAATAAGTAGGGAGAGAGTGCTCAGCCTTGTCTAATCTCTGATTTTAGTGGGATTGCTTCAAGTTCTCTCCATTTAATTTAATGTTAGTTCTGACATGCTATATATTGTTTAGGTATGGGCCTTGAGTTCCTATTCTTTCCAGGACTTTTATCATGAAGGGGTGTTGCATTTTGTCAAATGCTTTCTCAGCATCTAATGAAATGATCATGTGGTTTTTTTCTTTCAGTTTGGGTATAAAATGGATTATGTTGATTTTTTTTGTATATTGAACCATCCCTGCCTCCCTGGGATGAATCCTACTTGATCATGATGGTTGACCGTTTTGATGTGTTCTTGGATTCAGTTTGAAAGAATTTTATTGAGTATTTTTGCATCAATATTCATAAAGGGAAATTGGTCTGAAGTTCTCTTTCTTTTTTGGGTCTTTATGTGGTGTAGGTGTAAGAGTAATTGTGGCTTCATAGAAGGAATTTGGTAGTGCTTCATCTGTTTCAATTTTGTGGAATAGTTTGGATAGTATTGGTATGAGGTCTTCTATGAAGGTCTGATAGAATTCTGTACTAAACCCATCTGGTTGTGGGCTCCTTTTGGTTGGGAGACTTTTAATAACTGCTTCTATTTCTTTAGGAATTATTGTTTAGATTGTTTATCTGTTCCTTATTTAACTTTGATACCTGATATTTGTCTAGGATATAGACATTTCCTCCAGATTTTCCAATTTTGTTGAATATAGACTTTTGTAGTAGGATCTGAGGATGTGGAGAAAGGAGAACACTCCTCCATTGTTGTTGGGATTGCAAACTGGTACAACCATTAAGGAAATCAGTCTGGAGGTTCCTCAGGAAATTGAACATTCTACTACCTAAGTACCCAGCTATACCTCTTCTGGCCTTATACCCAAAAGATGCTCCAATACACAACAAAGATACGTGCTCCACTACGATCATAGCAGCTTTATTTATAATAGCCAGAAGCTTGAAAGAACCCAGATGCCCTTCAACAGAGAAATGGATACAGAAAATGTGGTACATCTACACAATGGACTACTACTCAGCTACCAAAAACAATGACTTTATGAAATTCGTAGGCAGATGGATTGAACTAGAAAATATCATCCTGAGTGAGGTAACCCAATCACAGAAAAACACACATGGTATGTACTCACTGATAAGTGGATAGTAGCTTAAAAGCTCAAATCACCCAAGATACAATACACAGACCACGTGCAGCTCAAGAAAAAGGACGTCCGAAGTACAGATGCTTCACTCCTTCTTAACAGGGAGAACAAAAATATTCATATAAGGGGAAATGGAGGCAGAGTTTGGAGCAGCAAGTGAAGGAACTACCATTCAGAGCCTGCCCCGTGTGTGTGTGTGTGTGTGTGTGTGTGTGTGTGTGTGTGTGTGTGTGTGTATGTGTGTGTGTATAGGGAGGGGAACCCTTATAGAAGAAGAGGAGGAGGATGGGATGTCCGTGAAACCAGGAAAGGGAATAACATTTGAAATGTAAGTAAAAAAAAATCTAATAATTAAAAAAAAAGAGAGAAAAATCCAATTAAAAAAAGAAAAAAAAAGAATTATCATTCCTACACTGTTTTAAAATCACCATTACTTTCAGGCTTATGTGTTAGAAAGCTTAGGTCTAATGTCTCTTTGCAGCACTGGAATTGTACAAAGAACTGGGCACATGGTAGTTAAGTGTTCCATTACTGAGCAATGTTCCTAGTTATTAGTAACATTTGATCGCTCTGTGTCCATAGAAGAACTGCCGATGAAGAGATAAAGCCTTGGAACTTAACCACCTAGAGAATGGTAGTCCTTTATGTACAAGTTTGTTCCTCTAAGTCTTTCTAAAACTCTTAGTGACTTTCTCTGATATTGGATCCCTGTGGCACACAGACTCTACATGTCGGATGGAGACAGCTGAATTGGGATTTGAAGACAGATAAGACACACCCTTTCCGGTCAGACCTGATATGCTTGATTACTGTGTTATGCTAGTTTTTCCTCTAAAATGACAATTCCCTGGGATAAACTAGGATAATATTTGGTCTCACAGACTGAAGTCAGAGGTTGAGTAGAACCATTTCTTAGGGTCTGAGGCAAGACAGAATCTTTTGGTAGATATTTCCTTCTTTTCTGTGCTGGGTACAACCCATTAAAGTTTTCTGCAATTTATTAAAGTACGGTCTGCTAGAGAACCCTGCTTTTCACATAGGAGCTTCTGGGAGGACTGTTCCTATTGAAATTATTGCATATAATGAAAATATATTTAGTAAAATTCTACTAAAATAAGGGGGGGAAATCCATATTTGTTTGTACTGTCCTTTAATTTGTGAAGTCCTGAAGGGAAGATTCCTACTGTAACTCTAGAGACACAATGAAGCCTCAAGAAACCTCTCATTCCCAGGGAAGGCATCAGAGCCTAGATTCAGAGAATTCCCTTTGATGTGCCCATCAGTGAGCTCATCTTGGGGACCACACTGCTAGAAGAATGTGACTCCCTTCTGCCCTGCCTTGCTCTCACAGAGCACAGAGGAATCTGGGCTGCAAACACTAGGTTCTACCTTCTAACTTCATTCCTGCAAGTCAGAGTTTATTACAGCAACAAAACTCTACCCTGGTGTTTACTATTGTGTCTTTGTCTCCACAACAGAAACCTGTGTTTGGTTTCCTTAGCCGAAACCTGGTTGTGATCATATTTCCCTATTGCTCACAAACGTCTACAAACAATGATGTCACAGGCCTACTTCCTTCAGGCAAGTGTCTTCTTGTTTCATCTTGTGCCACTTGTCTTTTTCTTTCCCCTTTCTTCTTTTTATTGGAGAAGGGATTGTTTGGAAATTAGGAAGTATAAAATGTGACCATAGAAATAGAGATTTAAAACCTGAATAAAACCATCATTGATAAGCCTTTAAGTGTATTAATATTAACATTTAAAACATTAAGAAATGATTAATTTCCTTAGGCATTTGAAAACTATGGCTTTCTTCATAATATCTCTGTGTTCCAGAATGTGTGTGTGCTTGTGTATGCTTGTGTGTGTGCTTGTGTATGCGTGTGTGTGTGTGTGTGTGTGTGTGTGTGTGTGTGTGTGTATTGCTTGCATGTGCCTCCATTTGTGAATGGAGCTAGAAGTAGTTTGGGTATCTTTATATATCTCATGTTGTTCTTTTGAGAAATGGTCTCCCGTTGATCCTGAAGCCTGTCATTTCATGGCTATCTTGATAGACAGCAAACCTTGCAATCCTGCTGTCTCCAGCTAATGTCCCTAGCACTGAAGTTACATATATGCATGATTGTTACACATGTATACTTTTAAAATCAACATGGGTACTAAAAATCTAAAGTAGATCCTCACATGTGCAGAAAACAGGTATACCCACTGAGCAATCTCCCTTAAACCCCATTGCAGATATCGACATGACAAAGGAAAAGATTACAAAGCTACTTTTACACTGGGTATGTTTCTTTTCCTCTTGAGAATGTTTTCTCTAAACATGTGGAAAGCTTATCTGTAAACAAAAGTGGCTATGTATGTGGTGCCATAAGTATGTGTTTGTATGTAGACAGACATGTTTATGTTTTTGTTGGTGAGAGGCTATATGTTTTGGCACTCACAAAGCCAGAGGACAGTAAAGAGATCATGTAGACCAATCTTCACCACAAGATGGAAACAGGATATAGAAAAGCAACCAAGCTGGAGACAGGAGCTTCTTCTAGCACTGGCTTAGGGAAGTTCTTCAGAGAATGATTATCTGAGAATTTACATCTGATCCACAAGCATGAGGCAGAGAGAAAGAGAGATGGTGAGGGAGGAGGGAGGAGGGAGGGAGAGGGAGGAGAGAGAGAGAGAGAGAGAGAGAGAGAGAGAGAGAGAGAGAGAGAGAGCGAGAGAGCTAATTTATGATGGAGGCAATCTTTCAAAACTTCAAAGTTCATTCCCAAAGGTTTTCATCAAGCAGAGAACAAGCACTCGGAGATGTGAGCCATTCTCACTGAAACCACTGCATCTAAATTTCCTTGTCAGTTTTTGCTGCTGATTCTCCCCAACCTTCTCTTCATGGTTAATATCTTGTCTTCTCCAGTTTCTCTGCACGTTAAAGTGGTCATCCTTAGACACCCCAACACAAATGGCCACAAAATCTAGAACTCTCCTTGATTCCTTCAGTTGCAATGGTCTTTCTCCTTGACATAGCTGATATTTTACTTTACTTTACTTGTCTAGTTTGTCACTATCCTCTAAAAGTGAAGCTGGTTTTAATGCTCAGTCGATGAATTTAAAATATTTCTTGGGTAACTTTAAAGCTCCTGGGTTTATGTCTATACGTTAGTATTTACATAAAAGCCAAATTACATACCCATATTTATGGGGAAACAGAGGCAACCCTAGGATTGTGTTCCTTTAATGGAAACCAAGTTGAGAAACTAACAGTATCCATACAGCCTGCAAGAAAGGACCATGACTCATTAATGATAGCAAGCGTAGCACCTTAAGCATAAGGACATGCAGAATTTGATGCAGACGCTGAGGGTTGTCTGGGTAACAGAATGAAAACACTCCTTGTAGGAAAACACTGTTCGGGTGGCAGACTGAGAGAACTTGATTAACGAGACAATTATTGTATACCCTTCACATGTTCTTAGTTATAGACTTTAGTTCTTTCACTATAAATGATGCACTAACATTCATATACCACATTTAAATCTTTTTTTTCTATTTATTTGTTTGTTTATTTATGTTTGTTTATTAACTTTATACCCCAGTCAATGCCCCCATCCCAGCCTACCCTTACACAGTACCTCCCCCCACTTCCCTTCCCCTTCTCTTCTGAGAGGGTAAAGGCACCACTGGGATCCCCACCCCCAACCCTGGAACATCAAGTTTCTGAAGGGTTAGGTGCATCCTCTCCCACAGAGGCCAGACAAGCGAGCCCAGTTAGCAGAACAAGATTCACAGACAGGCAACAGATTTAGGGATAGCCTCTGCTCCAGTTGTTAGGGGACCCACATGAAGACCAAGCTACACATTTGCTTAATATGTGCAGGATCCTAGCTCCAGTCCATGTATGCTCTTGGTTGGTAGTTCAGTCTATGTGAGCCTGTAAAGACCTAGGTTACCTGATTCTGTTGGTCTTTCTGTGGAGTCCCTATCTCCTACAGGGCCCTCAATCCTATTTACTTTTCCAAAAGAGTCTTCAAGCTCCACCCAATGTTTGGCTGTGGCTCTCTGTATTTGTTTCAGTCACCTGCTGTCTCAGAGGACAGGTGTGCTGGGATCCTGTCTAGAAGATAACAAAGTGTTCTTGGTGTCAGGGATTGGTGCTTGCCCGTGGGATGGATCTCATTATTGGTTGACCGTTCCTTCAGTCTCTGTTTCATCTTTGTCCCTGTATTCCTTGTACAGAAAATACATTTTGGATTGAAACTTTTTTGAGTGGGTTGGTGTCCTTATCCCTTCACTGGTGTTCCTGTCTGGCTACAGGGTGTGGCCTCTTCAGATCCCATTTCCTACTGCTAAGAGTCTCAGATAAAGTCACTCCCATTGACTCCTGGGAACCATCCCCATGCCAGAACTCTGGTATGCCCTTGAGATGCCACCTACCCTCCACCCTCATGAGCTGCATATTTCCATTCATTTTCATGGCCATTTTGCCATCTCTCCTGTCCTGCCTCACTCCTGATCATGAGACCCACCCCAATTCCCCTCCAAATCCCCTCTTCCACCCTGTTTCCTCCCTCTATCGACCTCCCATGGCTATTTTGTTCCCCCTTCTAAGTGAGATTAATGCATCCTTGCTTGGGCCTTCCTTCTTTAGCTTCTTTTGGTCTGTGGAGTGGAGTGTGGGTATCCAATACTTTATGGTTAATATCTACTGATAAATAATTACATGCCATGCATGTCCTTTTGGGACTGGGTTACCTCACTCAGGATGATATCCTCAAATTCCATTCATTTGTTTGCAAAATTCATGATGTCTTTGTTTTAATATCTGAATAGTATTCCATTGCATAGATGTATGACATTTTCTTTATCCATTCTTCAGTTGAGGGACATCTAGGTTGTTTCCAGTTTCTGGCTACTACAAATAAAGCTGCTATGAACATAGTTGAACATGTGTCCCAGTGGTAGAGTGGGGCATCTTTTGGGTATATGCCTAGGAGTAGTACAGCTGGGTCTTGAGGTAGAACTATTGCCAGTTTTCTAAGAAACCACCAAATTGTTTTTCAAGTAGTGGTACAAGTTTCTGAGTTCAAGGACAGACTGCTCTACACAGCAATTTTCAGGACAGCCAGTGCTCTGTTATGCCCACACCACTCTTAAATTTCTGCTTGTCCTTAGAATGAGAAGTTGGCACTCAGTAAATGTTGACTGAATACGTGGACAGTGACCAGCCTGTATAATTTTCATATACACTGTATAGATGTTATGTAGTTTGGGGTGTTTGTCCCATGAAGTCACTAACGGGGGAAAAGGGGAGAGAAGGGCCTAATCTATGATGTATGGCCCATTTAGATTTTTTTTTTAATATTTAAGCAAACTGCCTGTTCAGAAAAGCAGTTTTACTTGCACAAATATTTAAGCTTTGTGGCTTATGAGAACAATTCTTATCTGGTAAAAGTGATTTATACATTAAAAGCAAAAAAAAATAAAACCTAAAATATTGTATGCAAAAATGATATATTTTAAAAGGAGCCAAATTCTCAGAGAAGATATGAGAGCTCCTCATCTCTGAGGGGAACAGGGTTTAGAGCAGACTTTTATCTTTGCTGATGAGCTGCAGAGGATAGGGAGTATGTCATATGCTAGGAAAAGTAATCCTGAATTGGCACTCACAGGAAAGGTAGGATTTGCTGAGTTCTTTGAACATTAGTTCATATCCTTCATGTTCATTACACTGCAGACCATTAAGCTATTTTATGGGCAAGAGAGAAGTTCAAGTGCAGAACAAGTTGCCAAAAGGATTATGAAGTTCATTTTGATTGATCAATAATTAACTGTACCTTGTGAAATTACAGGCTTGACTAACCGTGGAACGTATTGTAGTGAACAGGCTCAGGCTGCCAGAAAGAACAGAGCAGAGAGAAGAAAAAGCAGTGCAAACCAAAACATCTGTCTCCTTTATGCAGCGAGAGCTGGTACACAGGGCCTCGGTGCTTCCTTCTCGGTCTAAAGTACAAACAGCATAAAGCAGGATGGGGTTGATATGGGACGCCACAGAAGATATTTACTTATAATTATTTGTAGCACTTTTTTTGAAGCTCAGGGATAAAACGTTTCAAATTATTCATCAATCTCTTGGAACTCATAGGCCTCTGTAATAAGGATTTAGCAGAACAACAAATAACATACAAAGATTCAGATAAAAGGAAGGAAAATGAAGGGATTATTACCATATAAAAGCAAATGACTATTTGATGAAATTACACCAATATAGAGTCAGAGAGAGAGAGAGCGAAATAATGCTAATTGATAAACACATAGCTATTAGCATTGATTTGAATCATGTTATGACTATGAAACCAATATTACCTGTCATTTTCTTTCCACTAACAAATATCACATACCTTTTGTGGCATAGTGCAGTATCGGAGTAGCTCTCTTAAGAAAAAAAATGCTAATGTTTGACCACAAATTTTAGGCTTGAAAATACTTAAAGGAAATATCTTTGAATAGTAGTTGATTGCTTTAGTTTTATCCAACATTTTCTTACTCTCTGTGACCTCTGAAATACTTCTGAGCTGTTTTGGACATGATGTAAGATAAACTACCCTAAGTATTAGGCAAAGCATGAGAGTGAATTTCTTCATTTCTGCTGTAAAATTCTTTATACCTCTCCTTTCCTTTTTCGATACAGAGAAAAAGTTAAATTATCTATAGACAATGACAATTATAACAGAGATACATTTCAAAAACAGAAATTGGACTTTCTAAGTAAAGAGGGCATGGCTTTGGGGGTGGTGGCCGATAGAAGGTGAGTATGATCCTTTTAAAAGATGCATTGCATGAAATTCTCAAATGATTAGTGGAGGTATCTTAAAAACTTGTTTTCATAGCCATTTAGATACGAAGTTGCCTCAGAGTGGATGACAAAGTTGCCTTTTGGCTATAAATATCTGAATTCCTCTTTTGACAGTAGACTTCAGAACAGAAAGGGGAAAATATTTAAATAGTTTACGTTGCCCCAAATTAGACAAAAATTTTCAATTTTATATAAAATGCTGTAAGGAAAAACTAATAAATCCGAAGATGTCAAAATAGCATCTCAAAACATCTACTGCCCCAAGCCAGAGTAACCCACTGCCGATGGCTCACATCGGTAGGACGCTGAAGACCTCAATGTCAAACGACTCCTCTCTGTTACCCAGAATCTTCAGAGTTGGGCACAGAGCCATTCAGAGGACCAGGCAGCTAAAGCCTGCTGAATTTCATGTAGTTTTATGTCCTTGTAAAATCAATGTTGTGTTCTGAACTCTACTTGGTATTTGACTCCAATCTCTAGTTTTGAGACACTGATAGCATATTGGTAGAATAGCCAAGCTTATGGGGTGCTGATGGCATAAAAAAACGTCAGGGTTGCTACTTACTAGTGCTGATATTTGAAGAATTTAAGAATTCAAACTAGCAGTTCCTAGAAACTCAGGCTTATAATTAGAGCACACGTGAGTGTTGTACATGGTAACTTTATATCTGCATTACTGAAGTTTGCAGTATGAGGACTATTCCTGGCTGGCCTCAGATGGGAAGGGAGAAAGGATATTATATTATGAACCCCAGGGAAACCCAGACTTCTAAGTATCAGTTGTGTCAATGAATGCATGTGAGGAAAATAGTCTTCTGAGTTCTTTTTCAACAAAGAAAGGAGGTCAAAGCATGGGTGAAGAGTAAGTCAGAGAAGGAAGGATATGTAAACATTTCTATCCCTCTCTTTCCTGCAATTAGTAGCAGAGAAAGGTTTCAGTTTTCTGTACTTTCTTATGGGTTTGGAAATTATTTATTTATATTATACTATATATAAATGTCACAACAGAGTTTGCTGTTTGTTGCTGCTGATGTTCATCATGATTTAAAGTAAAGTAAATGTTTGATGACCAAAATTTAGTTGTGTGTTTGTGGCTGCAAACTGTTCTTAGAAATTAATATTTTCCTGCGAACAGATCTGCAACATGTCCCTTTAAAAATGAAATAAAGCTTGTTGTGTTCATAGTGAGTCAATAACGTGGCAACATAGTAATCAATTGCTATTTGTAGCAGCGAGACTACCAGTGGGGGCAGATCAGTGCAAATTACTGTCACTGTGTGCTGTCGTGTCTGCAGCCAGCCTGGAGAACCCAAGACAACTGATACTTGATGCCATGCCTGAGACAGTACTGAGTCATGCCCACACAATGGCAAGAGGCATGCTCCAGCACCATGTCGAAAGCATTGGTGAGTAGGGAAAATTAATTAATCCAGCTATGATTTCCATCCCCAAGGTTTAAAGTTAAATGCCTGTAGTTTTTTCTATGAGCCAGAAATAGGTGGATTACTGGTGTCCGGGGAACTACAAAAAGGTCCAGTTGCATTTCAGTGAACGCCAGTGAAGTTGGTGTTGTACTTGAGTCCACTGTGGCGGAGAGATGATTCAGATACCGTCTACACAGTATGAATTACTCCTCCCGGCTAATGCTAAAGGCAAACTGAACTGACAACTTATTTCATATACAATTAAGAGAAACCTGAAGAGTAGCAGAACCACGGTTGTCAGCAACATCAACTACGAACCTATTTTAGAATTCTTTTCATAATTTTACATTTAATTCAAAGGAAGAATGAAGCTTCTGGGTTTCCTTAAGCCTTGTAATAAATTGAACAAGTAAATTTGAATCTAGTCTTCTTCCCTCTTTTTTTTTTTTTTTACCCTTGTTCCATTGTTGCATGAAACAGGCAAATCCCCACCCCTCACCTTTTTTTGGCAGGTGGCTAATGGGAAGAAAAGTGAAAAGGCATACACATTCAAATTCTCACATGACTGTTTGCAAGAACCACATTGTCCGCATGCTTTTTTCTGCATCGCAAAAACTCCTCCTAAGTAGCTAATCAGGTCTGCAAAGAAAAATATTAGCTCATAAATGAGAAAATGCTTCAAATGCTATCTTGAGTAGGATCAGAACCAGTTGCTTGGTTTACTATACCCTGTATGAAATGAATCCACCAAGGCTTCTGCTCCAACAACCTGTTAAGAATGTCACAGGGTCAACAGGAGAATACTACCTCAAACCGGGTGCCTTTCTAAGTGTGTGGTTCTTGCAGGTCACAGAGGTTGTCCATCTACGAAGTCCTCTCTCAAGAGGATGATTTATCTTCTTACTTTTTGACCCCTCAGCAAATACTTAGCTTCGTTTATGTTACTTAATCAAGCTTTGACAAATTGATTGCTTAAACAAGGTCTGAAGACTGATAGCCTTCAGGGAGAGGTTGGGGCCATAGGCACGTGAGACATATTTTCTTTTAGCCTGATTGACAGCATAAATGGATTAGCACAATGACAGCTGTGTTTAGATGACTCTTACTCTCTCCTTGTTTCTTAGGCTCAGGTATTTTCTATTGCTTTTCAATTGGTCAATTTTTGTCCCTTTTAGTACCTGTCCATATCATTGACCTTTTAGTCTTTCGTCCACAACAACGGTAAAAGCTTCATATTGATAAAGCTACATAGATATTAAGAATATGTTGGTTCAGACAAAAATAAATTGAGTTCCTTAGCATACTCTATAAAGTATTCTGTCAGGAGCAAATGGTTCAGTACACTTCTAATAAAGACCTGTTAGAACCGAATGCTGTCCCCATGCTTATCTAGATGTAGAAAACCACACAAATTTTAGTCATCAATGTAATGAGCCATTTCCAATTCTGAAATCATATTAAAAGCAACTAACAAATGCCAAAGAGAGAGGATTTTTAAGTGTGTTTACGAAATCAACTGTGGTTAAAGAAAACTACCAACCAAATATGAGGTTTATTAAATCTGCCATAAATTTTCTTTTTTAAAGGATGGAAGAATTTACTTCATTGTTGTGTCAAACACACGGGTGATGAATTGAAATTACATGAAGGGAAATAATGTCCTGAAAAACACTGGAGCAAAAATTTAAGAGATATATGACAATTCTTTGACTTCAATGTAATGATTTTCTTAATGATGGTTCATGTGATCAGTGGCTTATGAATTTTACCTTGAGTTATAATTCCATTGGTGGTTGAATCCAGCTGCAAACTCAGTATGAAACTCTATTTTCAAGTTCCTATGACATTTCTGAGTTAATGTGTAGTGATTGGACATGACTTCTGAATTCAGTTACCATGTAACAATATGAACAGGTAAGTCAGCACATTAAATAAATAATTATAATTATCTACTAATTAGGTTTATATATATATATAATTAGTATATATATCTACTAATTAGGTTTATATAAAATGGTCTATAGCCTCTTTTAGACCATTAGCTTTTCCTCATAAAAGCTATTTGCCTGCTAAAAATGCACAGAGCAAACCATGGCATTAGATGTGCTCCATAGTTATCCACAACTGCATATTATATAATTTTGTATTCTTCCTTTTGATTATACTCCCCAAAGTGTATTTTATTGTTTTAAAAAATAGTCAAGTAACTAATCATATATGAGAACTCTCAAGAGATTTTTTTTCATAAAATGTTGATATTTTTCAAGACGAGGAATAAGTATGTCAACCTATAATATCTGAATTTTTTCTCAGAATGATAATTTTTAATAGTGGAAACTGCATAAGAACTCTAGATCTTGTTATTGAAACATATACCACAGAAATAAGTGTGTTGGAAATGGATGGTTCTAGGATAAATGCATGTTGGGCTTTCCGTGTTACAGAAAGTGTTTTCTAAGAATCAATTTGCTTCACAGTGTGTGTCTGACTCACTTGGTCCAGCAAGGCTGTGAAGCGAATGTCACTAGAAAGCTCGCATTTTTGAGGTACTCTGTATAGCTTCTTCCTTCCTGATGACCTCCATTTAATCTTTCCCTGTTTTTCTGTCTCATTGACAGCCTATCTTCTGTAATAAAGCTGGTTAACAAAAGGAGGAATAAAGCTAGGCTTTGACAAGAACAGAAGACACCAAGTAGAAATTTGCTTTGCACAAACTCTTTTATTATGTAGAATCATCTGGAATCCCATAGTCCAAGGATGAGGCTGACTTTGCAACTATGTGCTTGATTGACCTGCTAAAATGTACATGCTTGGAAAATGCCAGGATGACTCTCTACCCCATGCTTGAAGGCCTTACACTTCCACTGGGCCTTGCTTTCTGCTCAGACCCTTTGGAAGATAGACCTCCATACTTTAAAGACCTTATCAAGAAATGACTCACAATCTTGTAGAATATTCTGGATTGCATCCTAGGAAAACTTATAAAGATAGATACTCAAATTCAAACTCTCTTTTCCTCATATAACCTAGTGATGAATATTCTATTACAGTAATAGTTATAAGAATACAGAGATTTTTTTCGGGGGGGTGGTGGTGGCAGGGAGCAGGCCTGGTGGCTCATATCTTTAATCCCAACACTCAGGAGTCCCAGGCAGAGAAATCTCTGAGTTTGAGGCTAAATTGGTCTACAGTGCAAGACCCAGGACAGCCAGAGCTACAAAGAAAAAACTTTTCTCTAAACAAACAAACTTAACTTCTCCCACAAAAAACAAACAAACAAAAATCCAAAAACAAAAAAAAAAACCAAAAAAACAAAAAACCAAAAAACAAACAAACAAACAAAAACCCTACTACTTAGTTTGGATTAAACCTGGGATTAGAGTTCAGACACCTGAGTGGGGCTTGTCACATTCACAGAAAAAGATGGAAACATAATACAAATATCAAGATTAAAAGAAAATTAATCATTTTCAACTACTTAAAAGTGAAATATACACAGAATATCTGAACACTAATGTCATTGACAATGGCTGTTTTAGTGATTCCATCGCTGTAAAGAGACACAATGACCAAGGCTACTCTTATAAAGGAAAATATGTAATTGTACTGGCTTATAGTTTCAGAGGCTTGGTCCATGATGGTCATGGTTGAAGCATGGCAGCACCCACACAGATATGGTGCTCAAGAAGGAGCTGAGAGTTGTACATATTAATCTGAAGGCAGCCAGGAGAAAATTGAATATGTGTCATACTGTCAAAGCCTGCCTTCACAGTGATACACTTCCTCTCACAAGCTATACCTCCTCCAATAAGGCCACACCTCCTAATAATGCCATGCAGTCAAACACATGGATTTCTATTCAAACCACCACAATGGCCAATCAGAGGAAACACCCACCTGGGATATTTTGAATCCAACCAATGACTTCAGTAACAGAGTACACTTCAGGAAAGCAGATGCATCTAATGTTAGGAAGTTCTCATGAGTAAATATGAAACAGTGAAAGATGGTGAGACTATGTAGACTATTCTAAATGGAAGCAGCTGGGAAAGAGAACAAACGGGAAGCTAGAAAGCAACTTAGAAAGAAAATAGAATGCTGGGGGGTGAGTATTTTGTTTCCCATTTTAAGAAGGACTGAAGCATCCACATTTTGGTCTTCCTTCTTCTTGAGCTTCATATGGTCTGTGAATTGTATCTTGAGTATTCCGAGATTTTAGGCTAATATTCACTTATCAGTAAGTGTATGCCATGTGGGTTCTTTGTGACTGGGTTATGTCACTCAGAATATTTTCTAGTTCCATCCATTTGCCTAAGAATTTCATGACGTCATTGTTTTTAATAGCTGAGTAGTACTCCATTGTGTAGATGTACCACATTCTCTGTATCCATTCCTCTGCTGAAGGACATCTGGGTTCTTTCCAGCTTCTGGCTAATATAAAAAAGTGCTGCTATGAACACACTGGTGCATGTGTCCTTGTTATATTTTGGAGCATCTTTGGGGTATACACCCAGGTGTGGTATAGCTGGGTCCTCATGTAATACTATGTCCAATTTTCTGAGGAACCTCCAGACTGATTTCCAGAGTGGTTGCACCAGCTTGGAATCCCACCAACAATGGAGGAGTGTTCCTCTTTCTCCACAGCCTTGCCAGCATCTGCTGTCACCTGAGTTTTTGATCTTAGCCATTCTGACTGGTGTGAGGTGGAACACTCACAGGGGAAATACAGGGACAAACTGGAGCAGAGACTGAAGGAAAGACTGTTCAGAGACTGCCCCTCCCTGGGATCCATCCCATATGCAGCCACCAACCCCAGTCACTACTGCTGATACCAAGAAGTGCTTGTTTACAGGAGCCTGATATGGATGTCTCTGGAGAGGCTCTGCCAGAGCCCTACTGATACAGATTAAGATGCTTGCAGCCAACCATCAGACTGAACACTGAGACCCTTGTCGAGGAGTTAGAGAAAGGACTGAAGGAGCTAATGGGGTATGCAACCCCATAGGAAGAACAATATCAACCAACTAGACTCCCCCCGCCCCCAGAGCTTTCACAGACTAAACCACCATCCAAAGAGTGCTCATGGGAAGGACCCATGTCCCCAGCTGCATATGTAGCAGAGGATGGCATTGTCTGCGATCAATAGGAGGAGAAGCCCTTTTGAACGCTCTTTTCCCCAGTGTAGGGGTATGCCAGGGTAGTAAGGTGGGAGTGGGCGGGTGGGAGGGGGAGCATCCTCATAGAAGCAGGGGGATGGTGGATGGGAGAGGGAGGAACAGGAAAAGGGGATAATATTTGAAACATAAATACAAAAATTATCCAATAAAAAAAGAGAAAAGAAAGAATGCTAGGGGTGGAGGCCCATGCCTTTATCTTCAGCTCTAAGGAGGTAAAGGCTAGAAGTTCCCTTTGAGTTCAAAAACAGTCTTATGGGAAAAGTGAATTGCAGCCCAGCCAGGGCTAAATAGTCAAAGTTTGTCAAAAGGAAAAATAAAAAGAATAAGAAAAAGAGATTAGAGATTTTGGAAATAACAAGGTGTCAGGGTGGTCTCCAGGGCAACCTATGTCAAATCTCAACCTCAGTATTTGCCAGTGTGATATTCCCTGACTTAAACTAGTTGCAATTGTTTTTTTTCCCTATGAAAAGAAAGAATAGTAATATATAACTTAAATTCCGTGAGATAAGGCTTTACACTATGTGGATAAGGAACCAACAAAGTGCCTGCCCATTCCTATTTCATCTCAGTTCAATCATGATACGTTTAGTTCTTCAGTCTAATAATTTGATTACTGAAAGGTAACACCCAGGATTATTTTCTCCAAACTATTTGTAGTATTCTCACTATCCTGGAAAGCAAAATTTGGGAGATGAGCAGAAGAGGGGTAGGAACAGGTAGCGAGCCGATTGCAGTCTTTCTTGCCACTATTTCTGCTTCTGTTTCTCCCAGAATTCCAATGGTTGTGTTAAGGTGAATGAAGCAGAAGAACCATTTGGTTCCTGCCACGGTCCAAACACACAATGAATTCACAAAACTGTCCTTAATCTTTCCCTTTGAATGTAAATGTAGAATCTTGAGGTTTGTTTCCAATAAGGAAGCCTTTAACAATCGTCTATACATGGTGAGGTGGGGACCATTTCTCCTACCTCCACCCCTATCCCTGCCAGGGGCTTTAGCTTAATTTCTTATGATGATGAATTATTCATAATTTATAAAAAGGAAGAAAAAGAATGACAGCCAAGCTTGTTCTCTGACCTCTACATACAGGCATATTATCCATGCATATTCTCACATACAAGTATGCCTCCCAACACTTAATGTGAAATGGCACTGTCACTGTGACAATGTTATGGAGGTTCCTTTGGATATCAAAAATAGAATTATATGTGCCTAAAGAATTCATAGCAAACCTACAGGAGATATTTGCTTACCCAGTTTCATACTATATTTCCAAAGGTACAAGAAACCCAAGTTGACAGTTAAATGGGTAAGGCATATGGCATACACACACACACACACACACACACACACACACACACACACACACACACAACATGGTAAATCGACAACCAGAGATAAAGCTAATTCTGACAAATATAACAGCCTACATGGAATTCGAAGGCATCACACCAAGGGCAAAAGACAGGAACAAGTATCTGATGGCACTTACAGGAGGACCCAAAGTGGTCAAATTTATAGACAGAAAGTAGAAGCATTAACAGGGGCTGGAAGGAGAGAGGAATAGAACTTACTTGACAGGAATAAAGTTTCAGTTTAGGGAGGTGAGAAAGGTTCTGGATATGGAGATGGATAACGGGGATGGTTAATGGAGCCATCGATGTATCATGCAAATAAATGTTCTTAACGTCTCTGAACTATGTTTGAAACCAGTTTCTTAAGAAGAAGCAAGTACTACTCAGCTATTAATAACAATGACTTTATGAAATTCGCAGGCAAATGGATGAAACTTGAAATTATCATCCTGAGTGAGGTAACCCCATTACAAAAGAAAACAAATGGTATATATTCAACGATAAGTGGATATTAGCCAAAAAAGAGCTCAGAGTACCAATGACACAATTCACAGAGCATATGAAACCCAAGAAGAAAGAAGACCACACCAAAGTGTGGATGCCGCAGTCCTACTCAGAAGGGAGTAGAACGTAAACTCAGGAAGTAGAGAAAGGGATCTGGGAGGATGAAAGGAAGGGAAGGGGAAGGGGGGATGATTCAGATATGGGAGGAGATGAGGGAGAAGTACAGAGGGTCACGAATTTGAAAGGAGGTGTGTAGCAGGGGGGAGGGAGAACTGGGGGTAGCTACTAGAAAGTTCCAGATGCCAGAGACCCAAGAGTTTCCCAGGACCCAACATGGATAACATTAGCCAAAATACCTAACAAAGAGGAGAGAGAACCTGTAGAGACCATATCCAGTGGACAAGCACAGCCCCCAGTTGAGGAATGGGACCACTCACCCACCTCAAAAATATTAATCCAGAATTCCTCCTGTCAAAAGGAAATGTAGAGATAAAGGGTGGAGCAGAAACTGAAAGAAAGACCATCCAGAGATTTCCCCACCTAGGGATCCATCCCATCTGCAGACACTAAACCCTGACACTATTGTTGATGTCAAGAAAGATTTGCTGACAGGATCCTGCTATAGCTCTCCCCTGAGAAGCTCTACCAGAGTCTGATCAATACAGATGCAGATGCACACAGCCAAACATTGGATTGAGTGCAGGGACCCCAATGGAGAAGTTAGGGCAAGGACTGAAGGACCTGAAGGGGTTTGCAATCCCATAGGAAGAACAACAACATCATCCAACCAGATTCTCCCCAGAGCTTCCAGGGACTAAACCACCATTCAAAGAGTATAAATGGGGGGACCCATGGCTCCAGCTGGATATATAGCAGAGGATGGCATTGTCTGACCTCAGTGGGAGGGAAGCTTCTTGCTCCTGTGGATGGTAAGGGACTGCTAGTGTGCTGAGGCAGGAGTGGGTGGCTGGGTGGGGAAGCACCCTGATAGAGACAGGGGAGGCGCTAGAGGGTCTGTTGGGGGAAAACTGAGAAGGATATCAATTTGAATATAAATAATTAAAATAAGCAATAAAAATGATAAAAAAAGTAAGTCTACTGCTTATGGATTTGTGATGAACTTTCTTTGATGTGACACTTATAAGGTGTTACATGATCTATTTCATTTTAAAATAATTTCTAAACTTTGAAATTTTAATCTTTTTAATGAGATATGTATCTTTATGCATTATATATTATATTATTAAGCTAATGCTTTAAAATTTAGTTGCTTATTCAGAAAGTTCTCATAAGGGGATATTTTATATATTAAGATAAATTATAAACTGTTCTTTGCTCAGTTTGTATGTGATTAAAAAATATCTGTACTAACCAGAATACTTAGGCTTTTCTGTTCGAAAAACTTGAGACTCTGAGCTGCAAAAACGTTCAAGATAATACATGTGGATAATAATATCTTAAACCCAGCTCTATAAAATGACAGGTACAACTATCAATTTCATGATTATCCTACACAGGTAACTTCAACACATCTCCATATTTCTATTCTCCTTCTTCTTGTTCCTCTTCCTCCTCTCCTCCTCTTTCTACTCCTCCCAATTCCTCCCTCCTCTTTCCTCCTCTTCCACACTCCTTCCTCCTCCTTCTCCCTTCCTCCCTACTTCCTCTTATTTTACTTCTTCTTTTTTGTTTGTCCTTAATAGTAACATGCGAACTCTGTTTTGTAACAACTCTGTCAATTATCTAATTTGCAGTTTGTAATTTTTTCATAAACTTTCTTAGTAGTCTAAATACTAGTTATTTTTTTTAACCCTTTCACTTTTCATTGCAAATTTCCATGTCAAGTAAACAGCAGTGTATTTCACACACTCAATCATTCACTGGTAATCCTGTTATTTATGAATAGAGAGGAAAAAGGAACTCTAGAAAAACCCATTTATTTTATGTAATATATATGATAAAGTGCATATCGAGATTTTTATTAAAATAGAAACTCACATTGGATGTTTGCTTGCAATGCTGACAGTATGCTCACAACTGTTGGTTCCAAAAGCATTGTGAAGAATTTTAATGATCTGCATTGTAAGAAAGGCATTAACATTAACTAAAGGTGGTGAAAATCTCTAGTTCTAATTTGCAAACTCCGTTTTTTTTCTTTCTTTTTTTATCACTTCTGTCTTACAATGGATTTTTGTTACATGAATAGGTATAGTATCGTCTTTTGTGAAGAGGTTAGGCTGATTGGGTACAAGAAAGTTAAAATTAAATAAATAGACTAAAAGTCAAGCTATCACTGAAGAAAGTGTACTTAATGTAGTTTTTTTAAATAAAAGGCAAAATAGCAACTTAGATTTCTAATTCTTGCAGACTGTAAACTATCAGAAATTGTATTGCATTCTTTTTACTTGTAGCATAGTGACAAGCAACAACAACAACAGCAGCGGCAGCAGCAGCAGCAACAACAACAACAACAACAACAAAATTTAGACCATCCAAACCAAGATAAGGAGCAGAGAGCTGAAGCTGAGACAATTGATGGCAGTGTATTCAGGTCAAATACCCCGGAAGGGAAAACCCTCCTACAATTGTAGACTATCAAGAGGAAATCCAGCCATAGAACTTGGGAATGAACTTCTCAGTAGCTTTAGGTCTGAAGGAGGAAATAACTCTGGCTACTGACATAAAGATATTTGCTGGCTGACAATAATGATGTGTTTACATAAAAATAAAGAGAGTGGGCATATGCTCCATGGAGGCATAGGGGAAGGGGGTACCTCTTGGCGCCCATGCTGAGGCATCCTTTTCCTCTGAGGGACCAGCCACAGTATGGTATAGATATACTATAGAATAGTTCATTAAGGGCATGGGGAAGAGAGAGGGGGGAGGGAGGGAGGGAGAGAGAGAGAGAGAGAGAAAGGCCCGTCATGAGCATATGGAGAGAGACAGGGGAGAGGAATGGGGAGAGAAGGAACAAAGACAGAAAAGGGTAAGAGAAGAAGAGAGCAAGAGAGTGAGGAGGAGAGCGCCAGAGGGCAAGCAGCCCCTTTTATAGTGAGTCAGGCATACCTGGCTGTTGCCAGGTAACTGTGGGGCGGGGTTTAGACAGAATGTTTACAAATAATAATGACAGTGCTCAGCTCTTTAAAAATAGTAATTTTCTTCTTACTGAAGATGTGTCTCAAGACCGTGAGGCCATTACGGAATGAAATAAAACCAATTCTACTTTAATCTAAAGTGAAGAGGTAGCAATACATCCAGAAGCCCTTTCTCTGTTCTCGATACTTCTCACGGAGACAAAAGTCAGCTTTTTACAGTATTGAAGAAGGATCTCCTGACTGGTGCTGGGACCTCTAGTCTTCAAGTGAGGTTTCTTGTGCTCCACACAGTGAAACTTGTGTTTGCTACTGTCATTAATATGGCTGTGAAAGATTCCAAAGCGTCTCACCTGTGTTTATCTCTTCTAACGAATTTCTAGTTGGGGACAAGTTCAAGTTCTCCATGTTTGATGGTGTAAGTTAAGTGTTATTTTCAACAGTACGGTCTTACCATCAGATTGTAAAAGGCAAGCCGTAAATTGTTCTGGTGATAGCCTGTGATATTTGGAATTACCAAAGGCATCAGCAAGATGTAGCTGTAACCCACTCCTGGCTCCAGAGATTTTACTTGGTAGTATAAGAGGTCTAGTGATGGCAATATCTGTTCCAATACAGTTGTAATTTTCCATGAAGTTTTTTCGAAAGTCCCATGTCTAACCAAGAAGCTATTTGCAATTGATAGGCACTGGCAAAGAAAAAAGTCATCTTTCTTTATTGTAGTGTCACTAGGTATATCTACCATGCTCTAGGGGATCCCCCATGCCTTGGAGTAGTTGGCCAGTGTGAAAGTAACGTCATTTTCTTTTTGTGGGCATTTTGTTTTGTTTTGGCAGTTTTCTGTATTCTTTATTTGTCTGTGTTTTGATTTTATGTTATTTTTTTGTGTGTGTGCCTTTTAGAAGGAGGAGAGAGAGAGAGAGAGAGAGAGAGAGAGAGAGAGAGAGAGAGAGAGAGAGAGAGAGGGAAGGAAAGTGTATACTATTGCATTGGTAGGGAGGTGGGGAGAATATAGAAGTTGAGTAAGGGGTAAAACGACCAAATATACTGCATGATAAATATTTTTCTAAATAAAAAAGAAAAGACTATGTTCAATGTTCTGAGCCACTAAGCATGAGCGATCTGAATACAAGGAGAGCGGTGGAGCTTTATAGAATAAAGCTGACCTCTGACCCTCAGGAACTTGCTCAATTACCAGCACCACTTTCCTTGTTTTCTCTGCTTTTCCAGATTAACTTCACGGGATCATCGGTGCATTTCTCACAAACGGAATTACACACCCAACATATTATAGATGTGGTTTTGCTTGTAGAATAACCAATCATGTCAGCATTGTCCTCAGTTTGATTCAGTCAGCATATGATTCTGACACATGCCATTCACACATTACCAGGAGGAAAGAAGAAATGTAACTGAATTTCCAAAATACTTTATTTTGAAACCATATAATGCATTTTTTACTCCAAGTTTTGATGTCTAAAGGAAGTTGTAGTTGTCAGGTAATGGAGAATATGCTATATAAATACATATTTGCTAATAGTTCCCCCATAAATCAGAATTTTATTTGTTTTTAAAATGTAGTCTTGTTAAAACCATGATAATATTGACATTCAAGGGATTTTGGTTGAATCTATATTCTTATTCATTCTTATTCTATATGGTAGTCAACAATTTTAAAAGGTCTTAATCTTATTTATTTAAATAAAAGGATAATACTATGTACAACAAGGATACTTTTATATTGCTCAAAATAACAATCTTAAATATTACTTTGGGGGAAAACTCTGGGGTTTATAGATCACAGATACTCCACAAGTAAGTATAGTGTTGGGATAACAGGGAATCTGCCAGTGAAATGATGGCCTGATATTGAAGGAAATATCACCATTCATGATATATATGTTTTTTAGCATTTAAAATTATAAAAACAACTATAAGACTTGGTGAAACTGTCCTATTATTTAAAAATTATTATATTTTCAAAGACTTCTATGGAGATATTTTGAAGCACTTAGGATTCATCAAAGTGCAACATTTTTAAAATGGAAAATTGCCTTCAGTAATATCCCTTGCCCTAAAATGGTGATGATTGTGGAGGACCTAATATGATTTGGCAAGAAGTATATTGTGTACTTCAATCAAGAACTGATTTAATCTCATTACAAAAACTATAATGGTTTTATTGAACTCCTGTCTAGTGTCTTCTGGTCTAGTCATGTGGGCAGAAAATTACTTCCTTTTTCTTTTTAAGTTAAGATGTTTTTGAAAAGGAAATTAAAGTTATCAAGATAATGTAGTTGATGCTAAGGAGAGAACTTTGAAGTTGAAAGTAGTGTGGTTGGAGGAAAGTCAGCCTGTCTTCTATGGGGTGCTTAGATGCCTCATGTTTATGTGTGTGACCAGCCTCCTTTCAGAGAAAGGCAAATAGTAGTTGTTTCATATTATCCATGAAATTAGTATCAATCTACCCTTTTATTTCCAAAATAATCCATATATGACTAATATTTCACATCAGTTGAACAAGTTGCCTTTTTGAGTAGTAGCAATCAAAAAGATATCAAATGGCTATGCTTCTTTACCTTTGTATTCTAAATTGAAAGGAACTACATTCACTGATAATTATTATGATGCTCATTGAGTTAAAATGGTTTGATAATATAGGGCAAAGGGCACTGTTACTGTTGAACTACAAAGGAAGGGGAGACTTAAGTTTTCCTTGGGAGTATTCTTTAGTTATTTTCAATAAAGTGAACAGGAAGATTTACTGAACATTAGAGGCCCAACATCTGTTGAGCTTAGCTGAGAACAGGGTTTCAGTTCTTAGCATTGGCTCACCAAGCTCCTGGTGACAAATAGGATGAGAGCCTGGTCTGTGAAAAAAAAAACAAAAAAAATAAAACCTTCTCCTAGGTGAAAAGGTGGTGCTTTCCTTGACACAATATGCATCTTAGTTTGGTTCAGAATATGCAGCTCCAAAACACTGAAGTTTTTCCTAAAAGTGTCTCACTTTGTAGGAACTCAGCAATTATTCTGCAAGTATGACTAGGGCCATGACTGCCAGGACAACCACTTCTCTATTAAATGTGTTTTAAAATTCCCCTTGGGTTTTACTTGTTTGCTTTACAATTTTGTTTTGTTTTGTTTTCCTTAACATGTCTTTGCATGTATCTTGGGGTGACCATGAACTTGTAATCCTCTTGCTTCTGTATCTATAGTACCAGATTTACAATTGGAAACCTGAACTGAACCAACTTATTCATTGGGACTAGTCACTTGCGTAGATATTCTGATTTCAAACAAGGATCTGACCTGGAAATTGCCATTTTTAATGTGTTTATCTACCCTTTATTGAATACCATTAAATATATATTTATTCTTATTCTTATTCCTGTAAACATTTATATAAAATATCACACACACATACACACATACACACACACCCCAATACATATATACAACCAATAGATTCTCAAGAACAATAGAGAAACTAGAGTATTTTATCTATTGTCCTAAAAATAGTGTTCTGGAAGATTACCTACACATTAACAAGAATGAATAAATTTATCTCTATTCAAAGCTTGTTTTCTCTTAGAAATGTTGGAGAGTTTAATATGTAATCAGTTTCATTTGGCACAGAACTGTCCTACTTTTGAATAGACTACACTTCAATCTACTTTTTTTGAAATCATAGAGGGAACTTGGGAATCAAATTCAGGAATGGAAGTGTTGCCACCAAAGCATTTTATACACAGAACATATTTCAGCTTACTCCATCAGCTTGCACCTATTCAGTTATACGTTCTAAATGGGAGAAAACACAAATAAATCTGAAGATTTTAGGGAGGTATCAGAAGGTGGTTTAGGCAGACACCAGAACAGGTCCCAATGTTCCTGGGGCCCTTCCTCTTCTTTGTAATGAACTCTCTGAATGTGGCTTAGACCAAGAAACACACTTTTGACAAAAAGAATATTTTTAAGATGCTGAAATGATTCTCATAAGACTAAATATGTAACTACCTATAATCATATTTGTTGACCAGTTTTTCCAAAGGCATGATAGCTTAAGATCATTTAAGATGGTACTCAAATGCTTTAGGAGCTTTGTTTAGCTTTGTCAAAACTGGCCTTGGAATCTGGAGCATGACTCAGTCAGTAAAATCCCTGTTGGAAAATGATAAAGACCTGGTTTGGATCCTCATTACCCATGTAAAAAGCCAGACCTGGGGACATGGATCTGTAATAGTAGTGTCACTACTGAGGCTAGTCCCGGAAGCTCTAAGAACAGTGAGATGCCCTGTCTCAAAAAGTAAGATGATGACAGTGATGTCTGTCTTCCACATGTAAGTAAACTTGTATATGGTCAACCCATGTGTTTGTTCATGTGTGTGTGTGTGTGTGTGTGTGTGTGTGTGTGTGTTTTATTTACAGACATAAGAAGCAAAAAGTGAGAATGAAATTATATTCTTCAATAACTAAATGCTTATACTAACCCATACCTATCATAGATGATAACTCATGACACATAGGGAATGACTTTTGATGTGTGTGATTCTTGGTTAGATCTTGAAATAATTGTACTGAGTGGAAAAGTTAATCTAAAATCCATTGATGTGCAATGGACTATTCAATACATATAATACTTTAAAATAACAAATAATAGAACTTGAGAAAAGACAATGGTTGGCAATATTAGATATAGAGAGAAGGTAGGGTGTAGGTAGGGTAAGATTAGGAGAAAAAGTATGAAAAAGTAAGCCAATAAAGATAAATTCATTGTCAACACAGTTAAAAATATCAGGTGAAGAAATAGACTCATAAATTTACACATGTGGTAAAAGTATAAGGAGTTAAATACAAATATGCACATGGCTAAGGAAGAAATAATCTGTAGAAATCTTTTTTAAAAAATCTGATGAAATATGTATCAATTTCTTGAATTCATTTTACATAGTTTTACAAAAATTTTATTTCTCTATATTATTCTTTATAATTACATGCAGTTTTCATTATCTGGAGAAGTGTGTCAATAAAGTTCAGATAAATTTTTAAGATAGACTACACAAAGACAGAGTTCTACTCTTAATAGCTACTTCAGTCTCTTTGCTCTTCTCTTCTCTTCTCTCTTTCCTATACCTTCTCAGGTAAGACAGATGCTGGGCTGTGAGAAACCCTTTGTCAAAGCCAACAAGAAGGTGTGAGTACAGCCATCTGTAGCCTTAGAAATACCATCTTCTAACGTGGCCTCTAGCAGTAGAAGACACCTTGGAGACAAACATAGCCTTAGATGGTATGACTTTGGACAACAGCAGGGACCACAGACTACCCCAAACCTAGACATGACCTTCATTGGCAGCATAGCTTGTGGATGACCACATGCCCTCCATACTACTAGAGGCCATGATGAGGTTCGTGTTGCATGCTGTCACCAGGGACCACATTGAAATCCATCTTCCATGGTACAACCTGAGACTATGTGGATGTCCAAGATCCATGTAGCCATGAGAAACCATGAAAGTCTAGATTCATGCTGCTGCTGCCTGTTTGAGACAAGAAGCTTCTATTGCAGTGGTATAATGACTCCAGACTCCTAATTGAGTCTGGGAGACATTGAAGACTTCTTTAACAAACCTTCCGGCTAAAATTGAAACACTCTAGACAGGAAGCCATAGTGGAGAGTACTTAAAATTGTGATAAAGATGCTGTTGTATAGCTTTTCACAGTTGATAGCTTATCCTGGGGCATGGGGTAGGGACAGACTCAGTTTCCTTTAAAGGGATGACCATAGTCCAATGAGTACATAGGTAACAAAAAGTGAATTTGATATTTTGTTTTGTTTTTTATATTATTTTTTGGGGAGCACAAGGGTAATGGGTAGACATGGAAAGAATTGGAAATGAGTGTAATAGATACATGTATAAAATACTCAAAAGTGGATCACTGTTAATGGGAGAGACTCTGAGCTAGAGGACCACAGATGATCAATGGCTGGACAACCAACTACAGCATCTTCAACATAGCAAAGAAATACACAACTGGGAAGTTTCCACATGGAAACAGTGGTTCTCAACCTTCCCGATGCTGTGCCTCTTCAACCCTGTTCCAGGTGTTGTGGGGACTCTCAATTATGAAACAATTTCTGTTGTTACTTCATACTGCTACTGTTATGAATCATAATGTAACTATCATAGATGCAAGATATCTGATATACAACCCTCGCAAAAGGGTTCATTGACTCCAAGAAGTCACAATGCACAGGTATGGAACTACTGCCCTAACGTCTTCATTTGGTTTCTTACTGGGTGATGCATCCCATGGTGTCACCATCATACTCAGTTCCGCTTTCAGCCTCTCACTACAAAGTTTCAGTCCCATGGTCTATCTGCCTACCTTCTCAGATATTTCAAGCATATTCAGTCCAGCTCTACGAAAATAAGGCTGCAAGTATGAATAAATACAGATAAATCTTTTATTGGGTTTGATGTGAACAATGAGTAGATGCTGGAAAAAGAAAGAGTATGCAATTATATCTATATTTCTGACTTCTGTAGGTGTCCATCAATATGGTGACAGCTGGGCTGTATCCATTGATAGAGGATCTGCCTTTTCCAAAGCAGGTTGTACCTTTGGACTCTGGGATCTTGCTCTGAGGTTCTGCTCTTGCCACTTTCTGTAATGAAAATAATTTACATTATTGTCAGCTGTCCACTGTGGTTTCCTCTACTTTCTAACCATACCTTTGCAATTAGACTTGGAAAATTATCCCACTACTAATTTCCTCTCCTATTCAGAGTTAATAGTTTCTTAATCTCATTTCCATTTCTTTTCTATGTGCTTTTTTCTGCACTCAGAATCTTTCTTTCTGCTAAGAGACCCATTTTGTTTCTTTGTTTTACCCAGATTACCTTGATGATCTTTCTAATGTTAATTTAGCTTCTCTAACTTTCTTTCAGGACTTAGAACTGAGCACTTCAAAAGAGTATTACTTGAAAAGCAGAAGCTGGTTAATCATTTTGAAGAGGTGTTAGTTTTGTCTAGGGTAACTTTGCAAGGATATATAGCTTTTATTCACCATAAAATCTCTAGAGAATAGGAGCAAACACAGTTGAAATTCAAACTAGGCCATGCTCTACCTGTCAGAGCTTCGATTCAGGTATAGAACAGAACTGTTTCATAAGAACAATGCTTGAAACAAATGCACTTTCTTCTACATTCGCCTTTGACTGGGAGAGGGATTCTTCCAGAGGGAAGGATCTGATACACGAAGGAATCTACTATGATATACATATATATATATATATATCATAGTAATATAATATATTCACCACATTTCCCTTTTTTTTCCTTCCAAGCCCTCCCACATAACCATTCCTTCTCTCCTTCAAATTCCCAAATAGATCCAAACCACATGGTCAAGAGAAAGGTTTCAGAATTATAGTGATAGATCTTGGATCCAATGTAGGTCAAAGGTAAACATGTAGAAATGTTTGGAATAAGTATATCTTTCCACACTCCTATTTCGAAATATGGAGTCCAAGAAATTAGGTCTAAATATTGAAGAGTCTGGATTCTCTAGGAGCAAATTGCATTTCTTAATTTTTGTTTCTCTTAACTTTCCTTCTTCTCTGCTTGTGACTAAACTTTGTAATTAATATCATTTATCTAAGAAAAACAGCTTGTATACAATTCAGAACTTTAAATTTATGCTAACTTCTTTGGAAGAATTTAATGTAACTTCACGATTGTAAGATGAGGAAAAAATAAAAACTTTTCTTTTATTTTTTCTAAATTCAAAAAAACCTATCACATTTATATATACGAATGCATATACATCACATACACATAACGTACACATACACTTATACACACAAACATACTCATACACATACACATACACATGCACACATACAAACACATACACATGCGTACATATTACTCATATAACTGTTCACTCTATACAATGTTGTTTGTATGCATGTTTTCAGTATTGATTATTTGGCACTGGACAAGCAAATGGTGTGTTCATCCCAGAAGAGGACCACTTACTTCTACGGGTCCCCGATTTCCTCAATTGCCTATATTTCTTTGTGTAGGATTGAGGGTCTGTGAACTTTACCATAATCCCTAATAGCAATCTGGAAACATTTGTCTTCATACCCACTGATGCGTACAGTCTTCACTCGTCATCACAAAAACCTCTTATGACAGATGGAGAGCACAACAGAAAACTACAACTAATAGAAATGCATAGTTGGGGAATCCACTCTCCATGTATACATCTAGAAGACACTCCCACACCTAAGGTTCAGGCAACATGGCAGAATATGGGGCGAGAAGATTCTAAGAGTGCGAATGTCAGTGAGTGTGCTGTGTGATGTGTCTCTTAGTAACATCAGAATCTATAGCCATAGAATCTCAGCAACATGACTGCTCAAATGTGAGCTGAACAAGAAAGATACAATGGAGATGCCAAGTTGATCTTCTTTTTATATAATTCTCACTGTGTGTTCCCGAAGGCTTTGGTTACATTTTCATTATCAGTTTTGTTTACCTGCATTAATATGTTGGTATAAGAACTCCAAAGTTTGGATCAGAATACAAGACGTCTAATACAGGAAGCTAAGAACGACATTTATGTCCCAAGTGGCAGAACCTTTCTTCTTCTCTTTGCCTAGCAAGTGCTTCTTTATTTGTAACAGTTCTATATCCATCGTCTATCAGATTTTGGTAGCCAGTTGAATGGCAGCCAGTGTGATTGGGCTTCAATGAAAACATGAAATTAAGCCATAATGTGAGATATATTTAAAGCTGATTTGGCACCTCATCGTCAACAAACTCCTATGCACTTAGAGATTCTCTCAGCCAAATAATGTACCCTCATAATTTATCAGTCAAGAGAAATTTAAATGGAAATGACAAACACATACACAGTATAAGCATGAACATGAAATGCCATCTTTTAAAAATGTTAAGAAATTTGGATCAAGCTCATCTGTGAATTATTTAGAAGCTGTTCATTTCTCATTCACACATACATACATTCAATCAGTCTGCATATGATTTTTCCTTTTTCTTGGGGGCATATCATGGCTCGATGTTCTAGGGTCAGCTTGCTTTTTACAAGAGAACCTAGTTTCATCTTTGCTATACATTCAGTAAAGTGCATGGAACAATGATGATCATGCCTGGGAAAGCAGAGATACCGGGATGCAGCAACAGTGCCTCTGAAAGCTTCCCTGTGCAATGACTCTCTCCGTTCAGTTAAAAATTTCTCTTGAATCTTGCTGGCAATAGCTCTGTATGAGATAAGATACTGGCGATTAAATGCCTGCATCCTCATCATTTTCCATAAATTTTTAATTAGTATGGTTTTAATTTTTCAAAATATTTTAGGATTATATATCTAATTTCTTGAGGTTCTGCGTGTGATCTTCATTCTCATCAAAACTGTATCTGAAAATTATCTCTGCTATGTCTTGATAAAATTATAATAAGAATGTTGGGTTCTGGCAGGAAAGTTTTTACTTATACTATGAATTATTTAAATGTTTTTGCTTGTAAAGTAGGTAGGAGAAATAAACTTTTTTGATTTTGACATAATTAAAGTAACATTTTTTATTAAAACAAGCAAATATAGATGGTAGGCAGGCTAAGAATAGAGAATAAAACGTGTTTCAAACATGATGTTATAATAAAGATCCTTCAAAATATGGGCTTTATCTGCTTAAGCTAAAGAAAATATTATCTTCATAAACAACTAGATTTTAAAATAGAACAAACTATAGATCAGACAGCAAATAATTTTCTATGCATAAGCCTTTAAGATTTTACAGTATTAATTTGTAAGTATTCATTTATAACTACATGCAAATTTCCTTTCATTTTTTTCTCTTAGCTGGACAATTAAAAACTGATCACTTACAATTGTTCTTGAGAGATTAGTGACCAGAAAATTTACAAATGCTCTGGCTGCCAGAGAAGTGAGAAGTGCACGAACATGTTGAAGCAAACGCTACAGGCAAATTTGGCCATCATTAGTTACTCCTGCAGATACTGCAGAAGTTGAAATGCTTCCCTCATTGAAAATGTTGCTGAAGTGTCTTTGTAAAAATCCAAAGATGTATGTATGTATGTGTATATATTATGTACATATTATGACATAATGTTGTATAATGTATTTTGTGATCACATTTCACAAAACATTTGTACTCAGTAGGTTCAAGATATTTTAAATGCCAAAACTTCAGCTGTATTTTATGACTTCATAAAACTCACATAACTCACCACAGGACAGAGGTGGCCCTCCAGACTCCTTCCCACATCCAGGGACAGCTTGACTCCCAGGAACTCCATCACAACCAGGTCACAATACCTAGTCTATTTGCTACCCCCAAGGGGCCCAGCATAAGCAGGCCCTTTCTGCCCTGCCATCCTAAAGACACATCTTTTTTCCAGCCCACTACTTGATCCCAGGGGGTTGGGGGTGGCAAAGCTAGCACTCCAGACACCCTTCCACACCCAGACACAACTTGACTCCCAGGATATTCATCACAACCAGGCAAAGTCTCACAGGGAGGACGGAATCTAGTCAGAGACAGCAAGGCCAGGTAACACCTGAGATAACCAGATGGTGTGGGGCAAGTGCAAAAACATAGGCAAAAGAAGCCAATGCCACTTGTCAAAATCAGAACCCAGTTCTCCTACCACAGCAAGCCCTGGATATCCTAACACACCAGAAAAGCAAAACTCTGACCTAAATTCCCATCTCACGAAGATGATAGAGACCTTGAAACATATATAATTCTCTTAAAGAAATATAAGAGAACACAGGTAAACCCTTAAAGAGGAAACACATAAATCCCTTAAAGAAATACAGGAAGACACAGTCAAACAGATGAAGGACTTGAACAAAACCATCCAGTATCTAAAGCTGGAAATAGAAACAATAGAGGAAAATCTAGGAAAGAGATCAGTAGTTACAGATGCAAGCATCACCAACAGAATACAAGAGATAGAAGACAAAATCTCAGGCCTAGAAGATACCATAAAATATATTGACACAACAGTCAAAGAAAATACAAAGTAAAAAAAGCTTCTAACCCAAAACATTTAGGAAATTCAGGATATACAATGGAAATAAATAAACCTAAGAATAATAGAAATAGAAGATTTCCAATGCAAAGGGTAGGAAATATCTTAAACCAATCATAGAAGAAAACTTCCCTAACTTAAAGAAAGAAATAATCATAAATGTACAAGAAGCTCTCATAGAATACCAAATAGATGCAACCAGAAAAGAAATTCTTCCCATCACATAATTTTAAATGCACAGAACAAATTTTAAAAGTTGTAAGGGAAAAAGGTGAAGTAACATATATAGACAGACCGATCAGAATAACACCAGACTTCTCAACAAAGCTAGAAGATCTTGGACAGATGGCATACAGGCCCTGAAAGAATATAAATGCCAGCCCAGGCTACCATACCCAGCAAAATTCTCAATCACCATAGATGGAAAAACCAATATATTCCATGACAAAACTAAAATTAAACAATATCTTTCCAGCCCTACAAAGGATAATAGAAGGAAAACTCCAACACAAAGAGGGAAATGATACCCTAGGAAAAGCAAGAAAGTAATCTTTCAACAAACCCAAAAGAACATAGCCACACAAACATAATTCTACCTCTAATAATTTAGATTTCTCAAGTGGCCTAGAAGCATCTAAATAAATGTTCAATTTTCTTAGTCATCATGAAAATGCAAATCAAATTGACCCTGAGATTCCACCTTACACCAATCAAAACTCAGTTGACAACAAATGCTGGTGAGGATGGGGAGAAAAAGGAACACTCCTCCATTGCTGGTGGATTCTAAGCTGGTACAGTCACTTTGGAAATCAGTCTGTGGGTTCCTTTGAAAATGGAAATTTCTCTACCTGAAGACCCAACTGTACCACTCCTGGGCGTGTACCCAAAAAGTGCTTCAACATATAACAAAGACACAGCTCTAATATGTTCATAGAAGCCATATTTATAATACCCAGAAGCTGGAAACAGCCCAGATGCCCCTCAATGGCACAATGGAATCAATGGATACAGAAAATGTGGTACATTTACATAATGGAGTTCTATTTAACTATTAAAAATGACAACTTACCAAAGCTATTAAAAACAATGACTTCCTAAAATCCACAGGCAAATGGATGAAACTAGAAAAACTCATCCTGTGTGAGGCAGCCCAGACTCAAAAGAACATACATGGTGTACACTTACTTATAAGTGTATATTTACCCAAAAGTTCAGAAACGCACAATACAACTTATAGACCATGTGAAACTGAACAAGAAGGAAGGCCAAAGTGTGAAGGCTTCAAACCTACTTAGAAGGGGTAACAAAATAATTATGGTAGGCAGAGGGAAGGAGGAACCTGGCTGGGCGAGGGGAGCGGAGAGGAAAATAAGCAGAGGCAGGACCAGGTGTATGAGGCGACAGAGGATAAGTTCAGAGGGAAAGGAGAATGAGTAAAAATAAGTAGCAGTGAGCAGTAAGGGTGGGGAACGGGGAACCACTAGAAAGTCCCAGATGTCAAGGATGTGGGAGGCTCCCAGGACCCAGTGGGGATGACATTAGCTGAAATACTCAACAACAGGGCGATAGACCTTGAAGTGACCATCTCTAATAGATAGATATTGCCCCCAGTGGAGGGATGGCACCATCCACACATCTCAAATGTTTTAATCCAGAACTATCCCTGTCTAAAGGAAATGCAGGGGGGGAAATGGAGCAGAGGCTGAAGGAAAGGGTGTCCAGACACTGACCCACTCCATCCCCAGATACCAAACTACGACACTGTGGCTTATGCCATGATGTGCTTGCAGACAGGAGCCTGGAATGACTCTCCTCTGAGAGACTCTGCTAGCACCCGACAAAGACAGATGCAGATATTCAGACAATCATTGCACTGAGTTTTCTCCAATGGAGTGACACTGGGTATACCAGCCACACTCTGTGCTGAGGAGTACTTAACTAACAACCACAACCACAACCACAACCACAACCACCACCACCACCACCACCAACACCAACAACAAAAAACACCACCACCACCAACAACAACAACCACAACCACAACCACCACCACCACCACCCAAAAAAACAAAAACAACCCAAAACACCAAAAAAAAACACAACAACAACAACAACAAAATGGGATCCTCAGAGAGAGAGAGAGAGAGAGAGAGAGAGAGAGAGAGAGAGAGAGCACCTAAATGTTGGAGGGGAAGGGGATGAAAAGATCTAGAAGTAGTTGGAGAAGGGAAAAATAAAGCAATCAAAATATGTTTTATGAAACTCTCAAAGAATAAACAAAAACATTAAGAAGTATCTATTTATGCATATATACTTTGATGATGTTTTTGGAGGATGAAGGACATCATAGTTAATTCCTCTTGGATATTGCTTTTCTTTTCTATTTTTAACAGTGACTTCATTTTCTCCTTGCTATTTTCAGTTTTCATGCTTACAGATGACCTTATTGTAAACATCTCTGTCAAGTACATTTTCCTAACACCTGTTACAAAATGCTACAGGCTTCCATACACATGTGACACCATATTGGAATGATCCAGTTCATTTGGCATAATGCAAATAGGTAGAGTGTATGTTGCCTAACAAATTTAAGCAGCATTATATTTTTACCAAGGAGACTTTGAGAAGATTTTGGATGACATAGTGTATAAATATTCTTTCAAATTACTTATCAAAGCAAACCATCCAAAGAGACAATACTTAGAACTATGTGCTATTTTGTTAAAGATAATATAAAACATAAAATAAAATGTAAATAATTAAATTAGAATTTTCATAATATTACTATACATATTAGCATAAATTACTATTTTATAGATATTAATTTTTAGTTAATCAAATGTTTCCTGAAGGAAATTTTACAGCATACATACATATATGCATACATTCATACATACATACAAACATACATACAAACATTAATTGATTGATTTTTTTTTTTTTGCAGAGGTACTCAGGTGTCACTGTGCATGTAAGAAGGCCTACTTCCATCCTGTAGGTTCTGGGGATTAGGGTTAGAGCTAAGCACCTCACTCAGCAGACCACTAGCCCAGAGGGAGTCTTGTGGTTTACATTTTAAAATAGATTAAAAAGAGAAAATGGAAGATATTCTAAGGGGGGGATTTTCCTCTTCGAATCATGGTCTATCTGTTGAGGAACTAGGAAATATTTAGTATCATCTATTGGTAAAAAATTCATAAAATTTGTATATGCTATTGATTTCACAATCAGAATAGAATCAGTATAATATAGAATAAAAAGATTATCTCTATGACTTCATTTATTTATTTCAAAAGGTGTTTTACAACCCAATATGTATCTTTGTACTTGTTTTGTTCATTTATAAGTCAAATTATCCAGTTACTATCCTATCGTCAAAGAAAAATACACACACACACACACACACACACACACACACGTGCACACACACACACACACACACACACACACACACACACACACACACACACACACACACACCATCGTGCAAAGATTTTCTCCCAATTCAACAAGGTGTTCTAAAGGAGAATACAGTTACTGCTTAGCAAAGAGAAAAATTTAAGTCTAAAACTTCAAAATAATATTTTCCCTGAATATTGTTTTGCTTTGAGAGTAGTGTGTACATGTCCAGGACAGAGAAAGTGGCCAGGACCCTTACAACAGGTTGAGAAGTCAGAATCACTTCTGAGAAGTAGGCCCTGAAGATTTTATTAGGAGTGCACAAGAGATTATTTTCCTGCAAGCCACTCAGGTAATTCTTAAGCATAGTCTGTGTTTCAGATAAACACTGATGGTAATAGAACACACCACATGATACACAGATGCTTCACCATTAATGTTGCATATTTTCTGATGATTTTCTGTCCGTGTGAAATCTGAATTATCCCTTTAACAACATGGTCACATTTTTAACTTTGTATGTGAGTGATTTTATTAGTTTTTGTTGACAATAGGCCTGCTTTTACGTGGGTTTGTAAAGCATACCTCTTATTTTATAGCCTCTTATTTTCAACTGCTAATTTAAAAAAAAATCCACCAATTATGAGTTTGGCAAACATTTCCATCTCTGTGTATTATTGCCTAAACGCTAGGTTTCCTGTCGCAAAGGCATCTTAATTTTTCTGTTTTCAAGTGTCACTCCAAGTAGATGCTTCTTACCTAATTACTTTCTAATACATGTGTCGTCCCATCAAATAATTATCAAGAAAAAGCAGTAGGCACTGGAAATGAACAGCTCCTCTGTAATATGCTGTGTTCCCTGAGCATGGCTGGTCTTACTTCCTTAGCCTTTAAGACAGCAAAAATGCAAGCATAAACATACTACACATCAAATAACAAATTGCATAGGAACGAACATAATAATATTGGATTCCTAAGCTGCACTGCTGTCCTTGTTTATACACAGGGCTTAGGCTTGATTAGGTGGTGGAGGATGATGCAAATGGCATAACAAATCTCTATTAATTGGGAAAGATTTCCCTAAGGATGCAGATTTGAAATTCTCTGCTAAAGGAGTCGAGCCTAGGAGGATGCTAGGAAAGAGATGCTTGAATGTATGACACCTTGTTTCCATAAAGGGATAAGGAGAGATTAGGAGTGATGGAGGGGAAATGCATCTTGGGAGTCTATTGGGAAATAAGGAAGTCCATACTCAGGATGCTTACGTGCATGCGGCCACGTCAGGTTTGAAGACCTGAATGATCGCTAGGATGGTGACATTAGAGGAGAGGAACCATTTAAAACAGATCCCAGAGAGACGACAAGTGACTAAGGGTTGTGGCAGTGGTGTCTATTGTGGTGATGTTGATGGTGATGAAGTCTCCATAGACGCATTTACCAGGTAGAGGGGAAGCAGTTTGCATGATTCTCTCATGACTTTTTGTTGTATTTCAACTTTTTCATAAGCCTGTTCTTAAGGCAATTATTAGACATTTTAAAGAATCACGATATGTGTATAGTTATGTCAAAGAATTAGAAACATGGGAAGCAGTGGGGAGCTGAGACCAGATATTTGCCATCTAACCTCAGGCTCTTTTGGAGAGAAATTAGCAATGTTATATGAAAAGACAGCTATACCTGGTGTCCTGTTTTCAAGGCTGGTGATACATTGTTCTAATGCCGGGTGATCACCAGCTGGAGAAGGCCTAGCTGACCTTCAGATCTTCTGGTATGTCATATCTGTCTATTAAGAGACCCCTAAAGGAAAGCAACAATGATTTTAATTACTCTGAAAGAAACGAAATGTTGGACACTATAAACAGTGCTTTGTGAGGCTTCGTATATCAGATTAAGACTGTAATAAACTCACATATTGCATGATTCTACAATACAACGAAACCATGATTTTATTAAACACTGATAACATGGAGAGTTTTGCTCAATAATACTGTGCCATCTGTACAGACTCTATATGGATATAGTGATCATAATGTGAGGTTTTATTTTAGGAAAGGCCAGAAAATATAGTCCTATAGGCATAAATATGTCACCATGGCAAGTATATTAATAAGTGTGCTGAGAGTTACATTCAAATATATGCTCTCTTGAAAATACATGTGGTTTGCCTAGCTGTGAGATCATTATTGAAAATATGATAACCAAAATTTCTTACCCACTGCGTTTCTTTGTTTTTGGTTGATAATTTTAGTCACCACATAACTAACTGTTAAAGCTCCATTTGATTACAGGAAAAGGCTTTTACTGATTGGAATGTTTGTACAAAATGACTTGCCATCTCTCCTGAGTGTGAGCTATGCCAGCCTCGAACTCTCTGCTGCTTTGAGAAAAGTGCATGCTTTCTGGTTCATTCTAACAGGATGGGGGCATCATATCTACTTTGTCACCAGTAGCTGAACTATGAAAGAAACAGTTTAATTAAATTAAAAGACATTGAATTGAATCTGCAGCACTTATAAACATCTTTGTACATTAAAACTGTGGAGAATCAGGTTTAGTTTGATAATTTGTAGAGGAGAAACACTCTGTGCTTTCTCCCATTGTTCAGACATTTATTTAGTTTAGTAAATATCACTTGTGCGTTTTGAAACACCTCGTCTGTAATGATTCCTACTGTGACGAACTCTCCCACCATCACTTCACATATTTACCTACTGGAACCCTGACTTCTGAAGGGGTTTTAGCAAGGGTTTACTTTCCTTAGCTCAAAGCATGTTTTTCTCTTGCACTGAGAATGAGAACTTAACTAATTAGTTAACACAAAATGGTCAAAATATTTTGCACAACGAGTTCTCACACATCTCAAGTGTAACAGCATGCTTTTGTGTAAAAGGCCATTGTTCTGAATGACTTTCAAAAAAAATTATACAAGTTCGAGGATGCTTGTTCCTGGTGGCAGCCTTTCTTTGTCCACCATGAGATTATTTCTGTCTTGCCTTTTTGGAACTCTGTAGTGGACATGACATAATCAGTTAGTAATTTATACTTTTTGTCCATTGGTTCCAAAAATGCAGGCTTTGCTGATTACGGAGGCGCTACTCAGGAGGAATGAAAAGAAATAGGAAGATAGCCGAACAAAAGGCAATTCAAAAACGACATAAATGACAGGATTTTTTTAAAAATCTGGAATTACACAAATCATCTTCTTGATACGGTTTAAAGATACTTCTGTAATGAGTCATGGGTGTTTGCATGTCCTTATGCACAAAGCTGTTTATTTCATACCAAAATATCAGATGTGGATGATTTTTCAAGTTCTTTTTTTCCCCTTAGACATTTAGCAAAACCTGATCAGAAATAAAGATTGGAGAAGAATATTTTTCATATTGGTGATTTAGATCGAAACGCACAGTAATTTATAACTTTAGCTTATTAAAAGCATGTGAATTGAACGTGCCAGAACTCAATAACAGCCCTGTGATGCTTAACTCCAGCTGTATCTGTCTTTGTGAATGGGGTTCTAAAAAGGCAAATTTGCTTACATCTTTCCTTGCTGACACTGAGGTCATCGCTTTACGGGATTGCTTTCATTTGTTCGTCTAGAGTCATTTCTGATTTTGGCTGCTGCTGCAGCAAAAAAAAAAAATCAGATGCCCCAGATCAAAACAGGGTCTCATAGCATAGTTGTAACACCAAGAAATAAAGGGATGATCATGACTGATTTTATCATAAAACATAAGCAACAACATTATGATATTTAACAAGGGGGAAAGATTCCACACAGCATTCTTTGCTCTTACAGAAAATGCATTTTAAGGTTTTGCTTCACACACAGTCTTTACAAAATAAGTTAATATATCACATTACCTGTAACTGAAATTATGGTAAATTTTTAAAGAAAGGGTGCAGTGGCTCCTTCAAAGTGCATCTTCCGTAACTTGCTGCCTTGCTAATCGTAAGCACGCTGTACAGTGTGTAAGCCTGAAGCTAAGTTAAGCAGGCAGATTAGGGCTGGTAATGTAGTATCCGAACTCATAAATCAAGCGTGTTTGCAGATTTTCTTTCACATATTGCTCCTTCTTACAGTTCAGACAAGTCATAATTACACATCAGTAGGCATTGTGAACAGAGGAATGAGCTACAACATAACGCACAATAAACCCTGTCATATAAAAGCAAACTGGATAAAATAGCAGAAGCAATACTCCATTTTACAACACCACACTAAAGAATTACACTGTGCCATTGTGTATTATTCCGATCAATCATGAATCCATCAACAATGGACAGCTCAGTGGGCTAAAATTTACCATTGAAGAATAGTTTTCAGCTTTATTATTTTCCTGTTTGATTATACACATTAAGTACGAGATTGCGTGTGATTCTTAAAAGCCACAGGTACATAGTATAACACCGCCCTGAACACATTGCAATTAAATAAATTCTGCTAATGCTCTTTTAAAGCGTTTTTTATTAGACATACTTAAAATAATTCATGCCAGATGAACTATAAGTGGTTCTTTATTCATGTTTTATTAGTATTATAATTTTGAGTAATTATTCAGGTATTCTTGTTACCTTAGACCAAAGAGATGTTGACTTTGAAGTCTTTTCTGTTATTCTCGGGCTTAAATGATATTACCACTAAGCTCAAAGGACCTTCCTTCATCACTAGGTTTGAGCTCAACATTGAAAATGGGATTTAATGAAACATGAGCAAATATTGGTCGTTTCAATTCCAATAAAACATTTAAAAGAACTAATAAATGCTAGGTAATTGTTGAATGCTAATCTGAAATTGCTACTACAGGTTTTATTTTATAGCCTTAACCCAGCAGGTGTTGTGGGGTGTATTTTTGACGTTGTTCATCACAAATTATTTTTGAGAAGCATGGGGGTGTCTTGCTTGCTCAGTCTTCCTAAGAATTGCATTATGGTTAATCTATCAGAAATATAGGGGACACAATTTAAAAGCCAGAGAGTAAATTTAAGATGCACTGGAATTCCCCTCCATCTGTTGCTGGTTCACATTCTAAGTAGTATTGGCAGACATGTGAAGGAGAGCACCCCTCATTGAGAAATGGGGGGACATTTTAAATGAGAGGTTATTGTCATTACATTTATTTGACTTATTTATTCTTTTGATTTTCTTCTTCCTTTGGATGCCTGGGTCTTCTCTTTTTTTTTTTTTTTTAATTTTAGGTTTTCCATACAAAATGAAAATAGATAATCGGGATAAAGAGAATGAGCACAAGTCAAACATTTTGTGCAAATATGTATGATATTGGAACAGCACACCCATATTGAGCGTTGAGATGACAAGATTCCACTGTGCCCATGATGGCCACACTGATTAGCAAACAGTCCAATCTCACATTTGCATCATAGTAATACAAATACTTAATGATGGTAATTTATATGTGCTTTCTAGATTAGCTCTCATTTCATTCCCAGAACAAGTAGACACACACACACAGCACTGTTTTCACAGTTGTTATTCACATTTATTACATAAGGAAGTTGCTTAAGATAAATACCTAAGCCAGGTGCAGTGGTATAAACCTATAAGCCACCGTTCAGAAGGCTGAAGCATAACTTCTGAGAGTTTCAATCCAGCTTGGACTATGTAATGACCACTGAGTTTGGCAGGTCTACTTAGTAGGACCGTGCCTCAAAAAATATACTAAAATAAAACATTAATCCACTGTGTCACATTTGAGTTCAGATGGCCTAAGTCTGCAAGCCTTCCGAGCAATTGTTTTCCAATTGCTGTCTCTTAGATAACCCCTATTTTACCAAATTCTAGTAAATTCTATTCTCCCCTCCTGAGGAGGTTACTGTCTAAATGGCTAAACTCAAACCTGATGCTGGGCTCGGCCCTGTTCTGGCTGGAATGTTCCCAGCACCTACCCTGCACACCTTCAGAGGAACTGGAGAAGACGCCATGGCTGGTTTCTCACCAGTACCACCTGCATTTTCTTTCTCAAAACACACAACAGTGCCTTGTAGGTTTTATTCCATTTACTCTTTAATTCCATTTTGTTTGTTTTTGTTTGGCAGTTGTTTGATTCCTCTTTGAGTTTAGATGTTAATATATATATATATATATATATATATATATATATATATATATATAAAAGATCTATTACCAAAAGACCGATTAAACTTTTTTCTCTAATTCTCTAAATTGAAAACCACAATTATTTTGTTGGGGATATGATAAAAGTATGGGTTTTGCCATCGAAAAAAAGGATCATCGGCTTGCTGTTCCTATTGTTCTATTGACTGATATTAATAATACACTTCAACATCAGAAACATAATATAAAAAGTTGGGGAAGCTGACAACTCGATACTGAGCTCAAAGTATGATTTCCAGTTGGCGAAATATTTGGAGACTTTATCTTTTGATTTGTTATTGCTGAAATATGACCTGATAGGGCAGGGAAAAGATGTTTAGGTCTGTGTCCAGAAAAAAAAAAAGGTATCTTTTTAATTTAATTTTTTACTTATTTACTTTACATCCTGCTCACCTTCCTAGTTATTCCTTCCCACAATCCTTCCCCCATCCCCCTCCTTTGCCCTCTGAGTGGGTGGAGACCCCTGGGTATCCTCTGACCCTGGCACTTCAAGTTTCTGTGATGCCAGGCTTTCCTTTCCCACTAAAGCCAAACAAGGCAGGCAACTAGAAGGACATATCCCACATATGAGCAACAGCTTTTGGGACAGCCCCCACTCAAGTTGTTTGGGACCCACAGGAAGACTGAGCTGCATATCTGCTATATAAGTGCAGGGAGGCCTAGGTCCAGCCCCTGTATGTTCTTTGGTTGGTGGTTCAGACTCTGAGAGTCCTAAGGGTCCAGGTTAGTAGACGCTTGTACTTCCTATGGAGTTCCTATTCTGTTCTCTGCCAGCAACCTTCTTCTTATTCTTTCATGAGTGTCCCCAAAATCCAACTACTGTTTGACTGTGGGTGTCTATATCTGTCTGAGTCAGCTTCTGGGTAGACCCTCTCAGAGGAAAACATGCTCCTGTCTGTAACCATAATAGAGTTTCATAAATAGTGTCAGGGATTGGTGCTTGTCCATGGAATGGGTCTTAAGTTGGGCCAGTCATTGGCTGGCCATCCCCCAAGTCTCTGTTCCATCCCCTGTGCCTGCATTTCTTGTAGACAGAATACATTTTGGGTTGAAAGTTTTGTGGGTAAGTTGACATCTCTATGACTCCACTGGTGTACCTGTCTGGCTAAAGGAGGTGGCCTTTCCAGGTTCGATATCCAAAATGGGATGTTTAAGTGACTAGAGCTCTAATAATGATTGGTAGATTTAAATCTCATTTTATAAAATAATTCCATTTTTCTCTGTGAGTCTTTTATATGATCTGTTAGTAAACATTTGAAACAATGGCTTGAAAGTTTTCCCTTTATTAATATACTAGTGAAATTAACAACGAAGTAAGTGCAAATGAGAATGAAGATGGGCATGTAAAGACCTAGCCCTCTCAACAAAGCAATGTTCATATGTAGTTAAATATGAAATATAATACAAAAATAATGCTTTGTTTCCCAACCTGTGGGTCAAGTTAGAAACTTACAAATTCTTGCTCAATGTTGATAATAATGCCAGCATTTCAAATAAGGAAACATATTTGTTTTCAAATGCAAAACTACATCTCTCTCTCTCTCTCTCTCTCTCTCTCTCTCTCTCTCTCTCTCTCTCTCTCTCTAACATACATGCACACTCACACCACAGGCAGAGGGAGAAGGGATGGATGGAGGGAAGGACAGAGGGCGGGAGAGAGAGGGAGGGAGAGGGAGTGGGGATATTAGTACGTCTGTCAAGCTGAGAGGTGGCAAAGGGTAATTTTGTCTTTATCTAGAAATCTTGCTAACATCAGAAGGAATTGGTACAAAGAGTATTATGAGACATCTGTTAACTGGATCAGCCAAATTACACATATACATTCTTTAAAATTTCTAAATAGTCATCACTTTCAATGGATAGCTATGTGGACAGCAAAACTGTAGGAAATTCAGTTGAACTCCAATTGAATGAAAAAGGCATTTTGGCAATGAAAAATTTCGGCTGGAAACATGGATGCTTAAATAATGAGTAATTCACAGTTGATTTGCAGTTTGGAGTTTATGTAAGTATATGCAGCCATGGGGTTAAAAGGCCTTTCTTCCTCATTCATTTTCTTAGAAAGTGTTATTATCCAGCCTGTTTAAATAGCAACTATGCAAATTTTCATGCTTTATAAATGTTGCACCAAAGAATTTTCAACCAATCAATTAATTCTATTTATTTTTTCTGATTGTCAGCAGATGATTATCTAGAGAGAATAACACTTTTTTTATTTTTAAGTTGGGTTTGTGCGAAACTATGAAGCTGTTTTCTATGGAAGTACTGGAGGAAAAGAAAATAATGAAACAAATGATAACACATGTTTTATCTCCTCATAGATTTAACTTCTTTTCACTCTCTTATCTCTTTTCTTCTTCATATTTGAAATATGGAGTAAAGAAAAATACACCCCACAATATTTTGTATTCACATTATTTAGTTTATTGCGTAGGCTATATTAAAGTTGCTTAGCAATCTCTAACATTTATTTTCCTGCACTGTCTCTAGTTCTTACTTTTGTAAATATCTGTGAGGAAATAGAGTGGGGGACTCTCACATTTTTGCTGTTCTTATAACTGTTTTGTGCTATCCGGCATTGCTTTGTGGTCTAGTTTATGCTTTACGTTACTATGTGTCTGCCTTTACTGCTGTCCCTACCACAATACCCCACTGGAATCTCACTTTTACAAAGAATATGTAAAAACACATCACCTTGTAAACTGTAAAGCTGTAAAGCTATCATCTCCAATAAAATATTCCACAGAGAGAGTATGGATTAAAAGAAGAATATATAATGTGATCAATTTTTATGGCATCTAATATTATAAGACTGGAAATTTGAATGGAACTCAGTAAAATAAAATAAAGTTTGGAAAGAAGCAAACACTGAGTTTTGAAAGAAATCATAGCTATAATATCCTAGAAGCCAAGTGAAGACAATGGTCACATGTCAAGAATGTCAGACTTGTCCTTTCGCCCTGGGAACAGGAGGGATGAGGCAGGGAAGGATTGAGGGAGAGAATACTGAGAGAAACAACTGGATTAGGGGTACATCTATAGGATGAGCTAGAAACCTAGGACAATGGAAACTCCTGAAATCTATGAGGGTGACCCTAGCTAAGACTCCTAGCAATGAGGCAATATGGAGCCCGAACTGGCCATCTCCTATAACCAGGCAAGACTTCCAATGGAGGGCTTCAGACTCCAACCCATCTGCAAATTGTTAGACCCACAATCTTTCCTGTCTACAATATGTATAGGGATAAAAGATTGAGCAGAATTTGAGGGAAAGGCTAATAATCAATGACTGGTCCATCTTGAGACCCATGCAATGAGAAATAACCAACCTCTGACACTATTAGTGATATTCTGTTAAACTTGCAGACAGGTACCTAGCATAGCAGTCATAATAGAGGATTCACCCAGCAACTGATGGAAACCCATGCAGAGACACACAACCAAACATTAAGTGGGTGTTGGTGAATCCTGTAGGTGAAGGAAAAATTGAAGGAGTCAAAGGGGTCAAAGACACCACATGAAAACCTACAGAAATCAACTAACCTGAAACTATAGCGGTCAGAGTCTGAACTGCCAGAGAGTACTCATTGGATTGACCTAGACTCCCTGCACATATACAACAATTGTACAGCTGCGCCTTCATGTGGGACTCTTAAACAGGAGTAAGGGTTGTCCCTGACTGCACTGTTGGCCTTTGGATCACTTTCCGCTAATTGGGCTGCCCTGTCTAGCCTCAATAGAATATGTACCTAGTCTTACTGCAACTTGATATACCAAGGCTGGTTGATATTCATGGGAGACCTCTACTTTACTGAGGAGAAAGGCAGGAGTGGTGGATGGGGGGTGAGAAGCAAGTACTAGTTGGAGAGGAGGGAGGGGAAGTTGTGATCGGGATATAAGGTAAATAAATAATTCTTTAAAAGAATATCAGAATCAACAAGATAATAAAATAGGAGGCCTTAATGAGGCTCCATCAATAGTTTCTCTAGTAAAATATATTACTACACTTTTTGAGATAACAGGAGGAGAGAAACTGATTAATTTCTGAATAATTTTTATGAGAACTGACTCTATGGAATGATGAAGCAGCAGTAACTGGAAAGTAAAATAAACTTTAGAGAAAATAAGATGATCCTAGTAACAGCAAGCCTCTAGGACCATGAAAGTCAGTAAAAAGTAAATCCTTAACCTTGTAGGAGAAAATAATTGGAGGAAGACAATGTTGAAATAAGAGGTTTATGTCTACTTTACTGAGTTAAATGATTTACAGGGAACAGTTGAATTTAAAATTCTGCAATTACCAAGTTTACGACCCTATATTACTGTATGAATGGACATTTTAGCATGCATGACACCTATAAATGTTCAGTGCAGAATAGCATTCAGCTATAAGGAGCAAGGAATTCATGAACTGTATAGGCAAATAGATTGAGCTACAGAAGAGTATATTGAGTAAGGTAACCCAGACCCCCAAAACACACTACATGTTCTCTCATCTGAGGTTTCTAACTCTAAGTCCCCAGATTTCAGTACATAGCCCAGAGTAAGTGCAGAAACAAGGAAAGTAGTAATAAAGCATATCCAAGGTGGGTAAGTGGGTGAAAAAAAGAGAGACAAGTGATCTGATGAAGGAAATGAATGGAATAAAGTTGCCTCTACTTGGGGTAAAGGTAGAAGATAAATGCAGAAGGAAAGATGTCTAGGAAACTCATTAGGAATCATATTTTTTACTACTTACCAAGCCAAACAAAAAACTTAAACACTATAAAACCCACTATGCTGTTCATTGGTATGGTTTGTGTTAATCTGGGTATGATTATTGGCTGTTTCCCTCCTTTTGAAGGTTGTAAAAAGTCGTTCTCATGGAGGGACATTAAGGTCAGCTCCAGTTCAGGGTTTCAGGTTCCTGTTTCAGAAACATATCATGTCTTCAAAATGGAACTCACTTCTCACCTCTGGAGCTAACCAAAGACAACTGTAATAGGCTGTATAAGTTGGGAGCCTCTTAGACTGCCTTGGTGATGAACTCAAAATGGTACTTCTCATGCCTTGATAAGGATGTAGAGGTAATCAACAGTTCTTAAATTGAGCTTGACATCAACTCAATAAGAGGGTGATCATGCCTGGCACTGGAAACCTAGCCACCAACCCAGGGCTAGATCTTAGATCTTAGAAGAAAATCCTTAGCCACCACTTTATTAAACTATCATAATATATAATTATTTGTCCTTATGCCCACAGATAAGTGGTCCTCATCTCTCATCAAGGAATTTTCTCCTTGCAATTGACAGAGACCACTCCAAAACCCATGATCAATCAGAATGCAGAGTTATGGAACCAAATCCCAGGATATACGTTTATGAGAAAACTCCTGCACTCAATCCTTAGGAAATATTTGAAAAATGTGGGTAAAAAGAATATAAGCTTAAGATTTTTTTTCTGTGAAATTATGTCTTCTACAATGTCAGAATCTCTAGCCATAGTGTCTAACCAACATGGTTGCTGAAACACTAGGTGAACATGGATAACAAAAATAAATATACTAAAGGGGACTGGGGAAAGCCCAGGAGGCCTCAGTTTTACACAAAGAACTACAGGCAAATAAGGAATGCCAAGAATCAGAGAAATAATCTTCCCCAGGAAAGAGTATACCAACTAATTTTTCAAATGGCTAGCCCTGAAAACAAGCATAAAAGCAACTTTACACACATTGGGTAGGATGTAATTATGGATTTAAAAACTGTATCTGTGTTCATGAGTGCATGTGGGTGTAACAACAATTAATGAAAGAAGAAGAAGAGGAAGAAGAAGATGTCAGGAAGTTGAAAGATAGCAAATTGGAGGAAAGGAAAGGGAAAATTGATGTAATGATATCATAATATCAAATACTAAGTGCAATAATTTAAAAAATGAAGTCAAAGTGCACAATTTGTGTTATTGGTAGATTATGTAATGTATTAGTTTGGTGTCCTAACTTTTATTCTCATTGCTCTGGAATGAAGTGTGTAATCGGCTTGTGGTGCCTGCATCCACCCCGCCACAGGGCACTGCCACTTGGAGAGATGGAACTTGGGGAGTTTGTCTGTGTTTAAGGGGTGGGTACTGGGCCGTAGGGAAGCCCAGAGGCACTTCTCTGGTGTGGGAAAGTACAGTCTGAGATGTGGGAAAGCCAGAGCTGGCTCAAGGGTCCCAGGGTCTGCCATGAGTCCTGAGCTGAGGGGTTCCCATGCTCTTGGACATCCAGGCACCGCTGGGAGTCACAGAAGAGCAGAGAATGGATTCAAGGCCCCAAGGGCTGGGGACAGTGGTTAGCCTGGAGCAGGGGGTGGGGGGTCGAAGTGGGGATTGTCCTTATCTTGGTGGTGGTTATGGCAGATCTTGGTGGAAAGAGACAGACCATGGTTCTAAACAGTTTATTGCCATGGCAGAAAATAGATGACTAAAACCATACCCCACTTCTCAGGGTGGGCCTGAGACTACATTTTGTAAGGAGGAATGTCTGGGAAGGAAAGCTTACTGGCTAAGCCCTCTGGGCCTCTAGGTACCTCATTAGCATAGAGAACTCAGTTTGGGGCCTATGTGACTGCGGTCATGTCCTTTTTTTGTAAGAACATTGGCACGTTTTTTATGTCAGGAGTCTGGCAGGAAGCAGGGAGTCACCTGCTCCGGGACTCAATCTGCTCCACCTTACCAAACGTCCTGGCATGGTTACATCCTCCAGGCTTTAGTAAAGAACCCAGAAATGTAGGAAGGGAAAAGCATGGCTTGTCTACTGGTCAATGCCATTCTTCTTGTGTTTTAAATTAAGGCAACATCAGCAGCAGGTTGCTACCATTGTCTGTAGGTTGTCTGTAGCGTGGGCAGACCCGGAGCACGAGGCCGTGGGATCAGATTGAGATTTGAATCAAAGATGTGGGAAATTAATCTGGTCGGTCTTGTGAGGGCTCTGGGTGTGCCTTCAGCTACTTTCAGAGTTGCCACATATTATTCACTTAGGCAAAGGATGGCTAGCTGCTGTCTCTCAAGGTAGCCACCAAGGTGTGTACTTGTCATGGCGCTGACTCCAGCTTATCTTCCCTTTTCTTCTTTCTGTTTTGTTTTCTTCACATTTGTCAGCGCCAGCGCCGACACAGTACTGAGAATCGGGCATAGGCCTGGGAGGTTTAAGGAAAAACACACACACTCATGTTACAGGAATGCCAAAGCTTTTACTGTGGTTCACAGAATATATACCCTAAGTTCACTGGGTGGAAAATTCCAGGAAGCACAGTGGAAAACAGGCTTACGCCCTCGGGAACAAAGAAACAGGAACAAAAAACAGGAACCGACTTAACAGTGTTTCTACCCAGGTGTACCTCCCAGGTGTACCTCCCAGGGCAAACAGAAAGGCCAGGGCGTTCCTTTGTTAGGAACAAAAGGCTTCCACGTGCATCAGCAAGACTCAGCAGGGGTCAAACACTGATAGGCCCCAGGAGGGTGGAACATACATTCTGCCCCAGGGATTATATACTGGTTCCCCCATACATTGCTGAATTGTTTTCTAATGAGAAGCCACTAGTCTTTTCTCATGGGTCTCCATTTCTCTTGGAAAATAAAATAAAAATTTACTTCTTTGCACATACCATTCTCCTCTCTTTATTCTCATTGGAACTGGTTCACACTTTTGGAGGATTTTGTCGCTCAGTGGTAATGAATATTGCCACATCTGAATCATTAGAAATGGGTTTTAAAAAGTTATAGTGTAGGTGATGTTCATTTATTTATGTCTCGTGACTCTAATAGTTTCTGCTTATAATTATAAGTAGACATGTGTTATTATGAATAAATAATACAAAACGAGAGTGCGCAGTGATGACAAATGATTTTAAAATTTGGTAGCGAATGAGGTAAATTGAATTTAATGTATCAGACAGAATAAAGAAATATAAACTATATGGTGAAATGCTAAGTATTCTTCTTAGAAAGATTGTGTCTCAGTACTTAATAGGAAAAAGGGAAAGAGCGTACAAGGAATTGGGCAGATGTCAGAGAAGCATACTTTGAATTCTGAGCTACCAGTTATAAACAGTGCAACAGTGCAACTATTTTCATTGTAAGATGGATGCCGGTCCCCACCTCTTGCAGTGAGATTGATACTCTTTCCCCTGGGTTGTTTTACCTCTGATACCTTCTTGTGCAATGCATGATTTACCTGGCAACACTCAGTTTGTTTAGGTGCACATGATCCATGATGAATTTTAGTATGTTTATATACAAATTTTTGACAATAGAAATAAAAATCTACACAAAATTCCTATTAATGGTCTGGATGCATTGCTAATTGAAGTAAGAAAGAAAATCTGAATTTTAGTTGGAGATTGAAAGTCAGGCTCACATTGGTTTCATTTACTTAATAAATAAACACTAATTTAATGGGAAAACTAAACATTTATGTCAAATCTTCTGCTTTGATCCAAAAAAATGCACTCAGAGGGGAAAGAATAACTTTCAGCTCTAGTTATCCACCGACTATGGGCAATCTGGCACCAGCACTCATGCTAGGAATGTTCCCACGATATTGGTCACCTCTTTATGATATACAAAGCAATAAGCAACAACATATGAAGGCTTTTCTCAGATAAGGCAGCATCTGGGCTCAAGAAGTACCATACAGACATTACATTACTTACAAAACCCTAAACCAGAAAGAATACACTGAAAAGGATACATAGAAAATAATAGGAGTGTCCAAATTCTGGAGAACTGGTAAGAGATCAAAGTTAGACAAAAGACCTAACTTAGTCCAGCAAATTCTAAAAGAAAATACAATCTGGAAAACTTTCATTCTATGTAACTTCTGTCCCCAGACTCATCATATGGGTAGCATTGGTAGTTGCAGGTTACATGCTTTTTTTAGTTGAAACAGCTGTGGTGAGCTGTAGTTTTGAACCTATTTTCTGAAATAGACTTTTCATTACACCTGACATCCATTTAGTGATATTATTGACTATATCAATAATATCAATGTTGCATATCAATATCAATGTTGCAGTGTTCTATATAGTTTTGGCTAACCATCACTAAAGTAATCTGAAAACAGAACATATAGCAAAGAAAAAATAAGGAAAGTTTTTAAAACCTTAATTAGCTGTATCCCACTAAACACACACACACACACACACACACACACACACACACACACACACACACACACACACTGGAAAAAGTCTTTAATCTGTCTAGCTTTTGTAAATGTTCAGTGTCTAGAGAACAAAAAAATAAATAAACAAAATAATATAGGTATGCAATTTTAAAAATGCAGTTATTTTCTTGTGTAAAGTATTGAAAAACTTTAATGTTATTGGCTATAAGGAAAAATTTAAGCAGAAGAGAGTTTTCAATTATAAAGCATGGAGCTTTTATTGACTGCCCCCTTTTTATTACACCTCTTCTTCAGACTCTAAGTTTATTATACATAAGGCTACTTCCAAGAAAATTTACTAACAAAATATTCGCATGTTGGTGATGGCCCAGAGCTGAGCACATGAGCTTTCGTGGCTGACCCTGTAAATGAGACATCTCTTTCTCTAATCCCTGAGATCTTAATTTTGCATTTGTGTAATCGCATGCTAGCTTCATCCATTTGACTTCCCTGACTGGCACTTGTTAGCCTTTGAGTTTAAAGCCCCACCCTTAATGGGGTCCTGACCTCTTTGACAAAGCTCGTCTCTCAGCCCTATGCTGACATGTTAAATTTATATTATATAATGAGGGGTCATTGTGTTCTGGATAGCAGGAAAAATTGTGTCAATTTTAATCGACACCCTTATAGGCATGTCTTGCTGTTTTAACCCTATAAATAATTAGCCCTTCTATAAAAACAGGGACATTGATTCAAGTTCAGTAATGAAAGAATATTTGCAATAATTAAAGCATAATCAAAGAAATTAGATGAGCACGTTTGGTAGAACAAAGGGGTGAGGAATGGGGAGTGTGGAGAAATGGTAAAATATAAACAAAGCAAACAAAAATTTTTTTAAAAGCATCTATACCAGAAGTCTTTCAGCAGAATGGGCTGAAACAATTGCACAGCTTTTGGAACGGCTGCAATACCATCTCCAAAGAAGATACAGCAGATTTTCAGAAATACAAAATGATAATGGTTTTTTTTTCTCATTAGAACCAGATTTCTTGGATTAAATTGCTATTTAAGTTGAATTTGATAAAGATAAAATTTACAAATCCATGGAAAATATATTCATAATGATATTGTACCTTGCAGGAAAAGTAGATGAAGTAGATAATATGATATTTTTTTATTGGACCAATAAATAAAAGGTAATTCTCAAGCCCCAAAGTCTCAAGTACATTTTCAGTTTAAATGAATGCACTCAGGAAGCATTTTATTGCAACATTTTCTTGAGGGAATATATAGGTAAATGGTCACAAAATGTGCAAGCACGTTGTAAACTATAAAGCTCTTGCTTGGTTTTTATTATTTCTACCACACAACCGACTACTGGTCTGACTTCTGAGTGCCAAAGGATTCACATCTGTCTGACAGAATATGAAGTAACTAGAAAAGAAAAATCTTACTAAAAGTCATGGAACCGAGAAATAAATGAACGCTCGGTATGCAAAAAAATGTCGATTTAGCAAGTGTTAATAAATGTAATTATGAGCCCATAGCAACAATTAGTGTAATTGCTATACAGTAATATTTCCAGTTATGCAATCGTAAGACTAATAGCTAGCATTTATTGAATATTTACTATGTGCCAATAAAGATTTTGCACGTATTAACTAATTTAATCCTTACATAAAACCAACTGTAGGTATTTGAAATTACAAATTGAGAATAACTGTCCCAAAATATTCGGGAGCAGAAAAGCTTCGAACTGTGGAGTTTTTCAGATGTGGCACTATTTGCATATGTAAAAATGGCGTACCTATGCTATAGAACTCAAATGTAAACATTTAATTCAGTTACTTACTTTCCCATAGACATGTATGTCCTGAAAGTAATTGATAGGGGTGGGAAGGATTCCTGATGCTGAGTTTCCAGCTCCTGGTGGCTGTGGGGCTCCCAGGAACTGAAGCCTGGAGGTCCCGGGAGCAGAAGGACAAACAAAACCCTGAGTGAAGGCAGCACAATGTCACCAGTTTCTAATAAACCAAAACCCGTGTGACCAGGCGCTAAGCACAACCGGCTAAAAGAAGCCCCACAACTACAACTGATGATCATTTTTTGTTCAGACCACTCTTCCTGATTGCCTGGATGCCAGTTTGGGGGTTTTGATACCTACTTTTGCTGAGGAACTCTTCTGTCTTCTACTACTGTAGCCAGGGCCAGCCCCAGATGCTCCTGTGTCTGCTAACTTACCCTAGATGAGGAACCAGATGACAGCCTTTCAGGCCTGGCAGACAGGTCACCAAAGGGTTCTTTATTTTCTACCCCTGCTCTAGTCAGCGATCAGGACTCTTCAAGCAGAGGGACTCTTTCCTGTCTCAACTATCAGTGACCTGTGACATTAGACTTCAAAACTGCCAGAGACATTTGGAGGTCTGCACCTGCTACTTCTGCGAGAAGACCTAGTCAGCAAAGGGCTGCTGTCTGATCACACTTGGAGCCCCTAAGAGTGTGGACATTAACACTTCTTGAAGCTTTAGTGGCTAGTATCTCAGTGCTAGGCAGAGTTCAAACTCCGTTTACTTGAATCCCCTGTGGCAATGCAGTTTAAGCAGTTTTACTGGTCTAAAGGTCTCTGCACTAAAGAACCTTCCATTTGTACTCGTTGTCTCCCCCAACTCTGTTCTGCTAGCTAATGGGACAAGAACCAGGTTAGAGGGAGCAGACTGTGTCTACCTGGTGACCGTTCCATATTCAAATATAACAGTTGAAATAAATCTGTGATGAGCATAATTTATTTCAATTTTTCCACTCCTGGTACCATGGTAACACTAAAAATGTATCACATTTTAGAATATTTTTTAATTAATTATTTTATGTATTTACATCCCAGATGTTGCCTCCTCCCTGTCGACCTTCAGAGTTCTTTCCCCTATCCCCCATTCACTTTGCCTCAAGCTCAGAGAGGCCACCCATATTCCCCCAACCTGGGACATCAACCCTCTATAGAATTAGGTGAATCCTCTACCACGGAGGCCACACAAAGCAGCCCTCTGCTACATATGTGCCAGCGGGTTTGAATATTTTTGAATCACAGTTTTAGACTGAGATTGTCAACTGATATTTGCTGAATTTTAAAGTTGGGAAGCTGATTGGGGGAGGGGTGTTCATTGGGGTAGGGGTGTTCATCCATTCTTTGAAATAACCCAATTAGAAGATTGCACTGTTGATTCTTTGAACGTAACTGGGTTTGAGGCTTTGCCTATGCCTGATTAGACAGTAACACTCAGGGCAGAGGGTGGTAACACTACCGCGATCATTACAACTCCTGCATACTCCTTATGTGCATCAGTGTTTGCTCTCAGAGGTGTCCAAAATGAGCTCCTATCCTTGCACTCAATAGCAAAATCTGGCATGTGGGATATTTCTAAGGCTGTATAAGAACCCAACTCTTCAGCTATACAGATTCAGATGCATTGACATTTGTCTGCAAACATAAACAGCCAGTGAAACACCAAAGAACTGATTCTACTCCAGCCCACAGTAGAAACACAGTGAGTTTACTGGGGTTGCTTACCAGCACATAGAGGACTCAAAGGAAGTTCATCACCAAAAGTCCACCCTAGCAGGGGTAGTGAGTCCCAACAGCTTCACCTCTGGAGTTATGGAGACAGGAATCTTGCAAACCACTCAGCAGAATTCTCTCTTCCCAACTGGTCAGTCATGTGGCCTGCATATCCTTGGGCAGAACCCTTGCAAACATTTTGTTTCAGAAAATTCCAAAGACTTCTGGGCGTTTTATACTTTGTTCTCCCCCTCCAGAAGGACACTGTTTATTTTCAAGCGTTTCTTTTCAGTTATTTATGGCCTTTAATTTTTTTCACAGTCAGTATATTTTGATATTCTTTCCCCTCTGTCAGTTCTTTCTAGATTCTATCTTCCATGCTACCCAAACAAGTTCATATTCAGTCTCTGTAAAAAAAAACAAAACGAAACAAACAAACAAACAAAACTCCAGAAAGAAATCATGTTTTTTTATTTGTTTGTTTGTTTTTTATTTGTGAAGGACACAAGTATATCAACCATACTCCAGGGTAGGCCCCATTCTTAAGAATAGTTGGCTGAGTCAAGACAAACACCATGATTTTGTGGGATTGTTTTGTTTTGTGACTTGTAGTTTGCTTTCTGAGTCTTCTGAGTCTTAAGGGACATCCCTCAGAGCAAATCATTTCAATTAAAATAGCTATGCAGGAGCATTGTTGCTTAATAAGGGTTTCTCCATGATTTTTAATAATCATACTAATTGGTTGATACCTATGGTCATATTTTATGAATAAAAAGGTCATTAATTTATAGAAAATGGTGTAGAGATATTGAGTGCCTTCTTACTAATAGATATCCTCATTATTAAAAATTACAATAGATTTCTCACAAGAATGATAGAGAATACATAAAACACTGTGAAAGTCATTTTTGGTAGTTCACCAAAACATAAGCACTATGCTTTTGGAAATAACGTTTTTGTTTTTCTTTGAGAATTTCATACAATATATTTTATCATATTTATCCGCCTTCTTGAACTCTTTTCAGATCCACCCCACCTCCTATCCATCCAATTTTATCTTGTCTCTCTCTAATAATAATGATGTTAATAATCATGATGATGGTGACAATGGTAACAATAATAAACATTAAGAACAACAACAAATGAAAACAAAACAAAAAGTGTTGGATGACTACTTCTGGCCATGTGGCCTACCCTGGAGGAAGGTTCATATACCAACTGTCTCTCAGTTGGAGAAACGTGATTCTCCTTCACCAAGCACCAATCAAATGTTACCAGTTCCTTAATAGGAGTGGGCATTTGTGATCACCTCCTCTCCTCTGCGCTGAGATTTTGGCTGGCTTGAGTTTGCGCACGTCTTGTGCACACTACCACAATCACTGGGAGTCCATATTGCTCCTTCCCTGTTGGGACTGGAAAACAGTTGCCTTGAAGTCATTCACCGCCTCTGGTTCTTTCGATCTTCTGCTCTCTGTTTTACTAATTCCCTCAACTTCGATGTGAAGGCTGTGACATGGACATTCTATTTAGGACTTTGCTTTTCCAAATATTTCATTATCTTCACACTGACCAGTTGTGGGTCTCTCTGCTAATTGCCATCTCCTCCTGTAAGAAGAAGCTTCCGCAGTAAGTGCGGAGTGAAGAACTGAATTTCTGGGTGTGACAATAAAACGACAGGGACTATTGCTTGACAAAGCCAAATTTAAAAGCTACTTTTTAACAAGCTACTACTTTTTTCAACTCACATTTTCTCTGAATAATTATTTTAGAGTTATGCTGGCTGATTTTATGTTAATTTGTCTGGAGCCTGAGTCATCTGGGCAAGGGTAACTTCACGGGGAAAATGTCCCCCCATCAGATTGTCCTGTGGAAAAGTCTGCTATTCATTTTCTTGACTGATGATTGATACGGCTGGGCCTGACTTACTATAGACAGTGCCACACCTGGGATGGTGGTTCTGGGTTCTATAAGAAAGCAAACTGAGAAGCCATGCAGAGCCAGCCAGTAAGTAACATTCCTCCATGGTATCTCTGTCCATTCTTGCCTCCAGGTTCCTTTGGGTTTCTGCCCTACATCTTTCCATGATGGATGGTAATTCGGTACTGTAAGCAAGATAAACACTTTCCTCCCAAGGTGCTTTTGTCTATGATGTTCTATCACAGCAGTAGATGCTGTAACTAAGGCAAACATTGCTATTGAGTTATGACATATTTCTATCAGATTGTGAGATATTGCTATGACTGTCATGACCAGTTTGGGGAGAGTAGTCAAAAGACTTTGAAATTTTGGGCTGAGGAAGCCATTACTTGCTGAGAGCACAGCATGCTGTTCTGTAGGAACTTAGAAGAGAAGGCTCATCTCTTAAAGACTATTGAAGTCATTTGATATTTTGAGCTTTAAGAACATGTAGATCTGGCTAGCCAGAGCTGAGAAATAGGCTATGATTAACAAGAGACCAGAACCATTAAAGTGAAATCTTGTAGGTCAAGTTGACTAGGCTCAGTTGTGTAGGCCAATTTTACGTCAACTTTTAAGAAAAATCCAGAGTCATTCAGGAAGATGAGCTTCAATTAAGGAAATACCCATCACACACACACACACACACACACACACACACACACACACACACACACACACACACACACACACCAGATTGGCTTGTGGACAAGCCCATAGTGCATAGCAGTTGATGTGAGAGGGCCTAATAAGGCAGCAGCCATTTGTGATTATAAAGTTTTAATTAATATTAAATAAGTTATCTGGACATATGAATCAACTCACATTAAGCATTTTAGAAAAATTTCCCAACACTTCCTGGTGGCATTGACAAGTGTGGCCATGCCACAAACGTACTTTAGCAGAAGAGTACAGATGCAGGTGGAATACTTGTTGTCGAAGTAATTGATGATGGTCAAAAGCCACAGGCAAACCTGATCAAGAACAGAAACTGAAGTAGAGATGGGAGATGAACTCACCTACAGACAGACACACAGACGTTTTGCCTGATGTAACTACAAGTTATTCGAAGTTTATTGTGATAGGACATTGTTAAATTGCAGCCTGCATCACGTAAGGAAGGGGCGCAGACAATGGAGAGCATTAAGTAAAAAGAAGATTCCATGGAATGAGAAATATGAAATCTAGGAAGTGTCAGGAGAAAGATATCTCAGATCAGAAAGATATCTCTCTGGTGTTGATAGAATGCTACACAAGCAGCTGCAGAAGAGGAAAGGACACAACATGAACTAAATGAGTTCAAGCATGAATGAAAAGAAATCAAATATTAGTTTCTCAAAAGTTATTTGGATTGAATGCCATGTCAGCAGGTTTCCTATAATCTTGAAATTCAGATTCTTTCTGTATATGTTTACAGAGCATTTGGAAATAGTATACCATATCTGTCAAATGTCAAAAGAAAATCTGAGTAAGATATCAGGGTAATGACAGGATCTAAAAATGAATACTTTGTGTATGGTATGTCATCAAGGTGGATAACAAAATAAAGAGATTATAATTTCCAAATAGAAAAGGAACCCATCATGTTAGCATACATATAATATGCTGTATAATATGTGTAATTATGTGTATAGACCTTGTGATATAACTCATTAATGATATATGATGTAAAAAATGTACATATGCAACTTGTACTTGTATTGAAAATCTGAAAATTAAATGGAAGAGAAGGTTATAGTCCTATATGGTAATAAACAAAAATACTGTGTGCTTCTTTGGAAAATATTAATTTTATAAGAAAAATATAAAAAGAATGCAGTTCTGAAAACGAAAAGTAGATTAGTATGTCTAAGTGCCAAAAATCACCCTGAAGATCAGTTCTGAGAATGGTGAGTTGGGTAAAACAAGAAGAGAAACCAGGAAAGGTTCATTTGGAGACAATGGCTTTCTAGGCCACTGGATAAAGGATAGATTTGAATATGTAAAATGCATTCTTGTTCTTTTTGGTTAAGTGCAACTGAATGGAAAACAAAAAACAAAAAACAAAAAAAACAAAAACAAAAACCTTTACCACCATAATCAACTAAAAGGCAAAGACAAAGAGAAAAAAATCATTTCAATGGAAATGTCTGAAGAAAACCTATTACCATATATATGTATAATACATACTTACATATGTTTGTATGAGAAAAGAAATATTTTAATGAAAAGTAGGAGAAAGCACACAAAATTTAATTTCCTTTGTATTTAATACAGATCAAATTTGCTACTGTTATGAAACATCTCCGTTTAGGAAAGAAAGAACTATTCTAATACATTGTTAATAGCAAGGTAAACTAACACAAAGTTTCTGGAAGTAACGTAGTTATTAATATTTTTATAAGATTTGTAAGAACATTAATAAGAACCCAGTAATTTCATTATTCTTAAGGAGCCTATCAAAGAGTTGTATACGTGATTTTCATTAAAATGTTAATAGTAAAACAAACTGAAAACAAGCTAAATCTTCAACAATAGTAAAAAAATAATAGTAATGATGAACTATCAATCAAAGTGAACTCTATCTCTTAAGACTTAAATAGGTGTGTGTATCATAGAGATGTGGTTGGTCAAATTGTTTTGGAAGTAAATATACACGCTGCATATAAAAATGCATGAGTATCTTCATATATATCCACAAGGGCAAAGGAGGGGTGAGAAGTGTGTGTGTGTGTGTGTGTGTGTGTGTGTGTGTGTGTGTGTGTGTGTGTGTGCGCGCATATATGCAATACCCACGGAAACCAGAAGAGGGCTTTGTACCTCCTAGATTTGGAGTTATAGGTGGCAGTGAGTGGCCTGACATGGGTGCTGGGAACAAAACTCTGGTGCTCTGCAGGAGTAACAAGCATTCTTCACACTTTAATCATTTCTCTAGCCCAACATTAAAGTTCCATTGTCATATACATACATATCTATTATATTTGCATATCGTCTTTTCTACAACATACATTTGTTGCTATCTCTTTCTTGATCTATATTTCACACAATTTCCTAAGAAATATAGCTCTTATCTGTCAATCATGACTATGTCAGTATTATAGGAATGTTGGTGAATTTATCATTTCATGATCTTTACTCGTATCTTTATGTTTTCTATATGTGCACATTAAATAATGTGAGTAAATTGCCTGCCATGAGTTAGCAACTAACTTCGTCCTTTTCTATGTGTGATTGGTGTGATTCTGATTAGATTTTGTGCTTGGTTGAGAATAAAAAGTTCCTTCTTCAATTTTAATCAACTCCTGCATTAGTCACTGGCAGCTCGAACAAATATTTCACTGATGAACACGAGGAAGAAACTGGTTTTTGTACAAATGCATCTTTCTAAAGAACTACCCACTGCTTAGTAGGTTGTAACTCATTAGCGTTGTTCTGTAAACTGATATTAAAAATAGAGGCGAATAGTTAAGACTGACACAAAAATCACACTAATGAAGTACACTAAGATGTTTTTTCTTTCTCTCTCTCAAACTACAGTGGGCAGTGCTGTCTGGATTTGCTTTAAATTCTCAGTGAATATTCTCCATTAGCAACACACCATCTCTCTCTGACTGCAGTGCATGTCATCTTTGCCTAGTGGGAACCCTAATTTGCTTTGAATTGCCAAAGTGCTCATTATGGAGTGCTTAGTAGCTACAGTTTGTACATAATATTTGAAAATCAGCCTTAATTTTTTTTCTGCCTGAGATGAACACTTGGATTTCACAGTAAATATAATCAGAGATTTACAGAAACCTAGTGAACCCTGTTTATTATACTTGCCCAGAATAGCTACAAAAAAGGTCAGAGGTCCAATGTCTTCATGCAGAGACAGATCATGTTCTAGCTGGTTCTGTGGAAGGAAAAAACAGTAGGTGACGCTTTAATGAATGGCTTTTCATGTGAAACACACTATGTGATAATAGCAGTGTGGGTAAGACAAGAAGCAAGGTTTTTTTTTTTCCTTCTTCTTCTTTTTCCCCCTAAGGGTTTAGTTAGCTTTTCATTGCTTTCATGACTGCAGTACAGCGGTAGCAGGCAAACCCCTCAGTTCACTAAGTTACTATGAGACTCTACGATAACTCCCAAACAACTTTGACTTCATAGAGGACTAGAAACATTTAAAATATTTAACTTATATCTGAAAAATAACTTTTATAAATGTAAACACCTGGAATAGACTTCACGGGACTTGCTAAATCTCTGATTTTTCTGGCTAGCCTTTCTCCTCTTAAATTGCCTTTGGCTGAAGAAAACAGACCCTCACAGTAGAACACACTTTAAATAAACATGGTCTTAGGATTGGTTCAACATGAGGTACTGGAGGACAACAAGAGTATGTTAGGCAACCCCTCTTTTTTCAAATGCCTCTTTCACAATGCAGTAGATCATTGAGACATTTAACCTTCCAGAGTCTCTTGTCTACATATTATATGCTTGTTCCCTTGTGTGGCCATCAGAACAAGAACAAACATAATGCTGACATACAATGTTGGTTTGTAAGTTCCTCTGACTTCAATGTCTGTTTGAGTAGAGCAAGGAACCTGAGTGGTTAGAGCTTGGATGCTCTTTTATAAACTGGAGAGCAATGCTACTACTCACCAGCAGACCCTCCGTTCAATACTAGGTGAGGAGCGAATGGACACTTATCAAAAGGACAAATCTATGAATCATTGTATGAACTAGAAGAGGATGGAATGACAAGACTGTGGCAAAAAATGAGAATTTATGAAATGATGGTGCTAGCGCTTTAACTAATTACAAAACAAAAATTTACTCCATTGCTGATGCTGGGAAATCAACTATGCTTTTGAAGAAGAGTCAAACGAATTTTATTTTTATATCTGTGTTAAAAACCATTATTGATATATAAAAATATTTCAAAATAAAACAATTTATGAATATATTAAATTAGTGCAGACTCAGAATAAGAAAGATTATTTTATATACAAAACAAAAACAGTACCCTAAAGGAAAACAATGACATTTGAAAAAAATAGGTGTAAAGCTTCTGACATCAATATAATTGAATGCAATCGAGCTATAGGGTTTCATGGTTAAAGCTTTTTGGCATTCGGCTTAAATTTTAGGAAAGTATACCCAGATGTTTTCTGGTTGATCTTGGTTATTACAAATAATATTACTTCATCACAGAAGATAGCTAACCAGATTGTGAATGAGAGATGTACGCTGAAATGCTGTAACAATAGATGGGGTAGGCATTTTAAAGCAGTACTGGATGCCACAAGAGGGTCTCATGACTATTTTGCACTGTGAAGTGAATCATAAAATTCCGATAAACCTAAATATGTACATGTATATATGATGTATATTATGATTATGTGCATATGCACTCATAGTTAGAGAATAAGCAGATTGATACAAGTACATTGAAGAAAACATTTGTGAAAGGCAGGTTTCAATGCATATTCTCTGTAGTTTTGGAGAATTAATTTATTTTTTATTCCCTTCTATTAATTCAAATTTTCAGTGTGAAACTACATTACTTTATGGTTATAAAAAAATCCAAGTTAGGGATGTCAGTGTTGATGGGGCATTTTCATGCCATAACCAACTAAAAAATATCAGTCCTGCCTGGCAAAATGCAGAGCAAAGACCTAGAGAAGCTTGGGACTTGGCAGCCAGTCTACTGATGTTTAAGTAATGCAAAATGGACTCCAAAGAAATAAGGCTTATCTAGATCACTTTTTGAGTTTGTCAATCATAAGGCATTATTAAGCACCCACGATATGTCTAGCACTCTGTTGATGCATCTGTTAGCATGAGCAACCCAATGAATTAGCATGACAAAAATACAAACTCAGAGAAGAAAAGTTCTTCTCTTTAAAAGTCATTTAGAGTTTTGACACCCTGGTACCTTTCTCTTTCGCTCGTCTTCAGCACTTTTTGTGAAGGGAATGTGGATGGATTGGATTCAATGAGTAGCGTACAGTGTGTTCAGGCTTCCCTGTATGTGCTGGACTTAATAATCACAAGTTCTTGGCAAAATATTCTCTTCCGTTTTCAGATTTCGTAATTAAGAAATTTTTAGGAGGAAGAGGAGGAGGAGGAGGAAAAGGAGGAGGAGGAAGAGGAGGAGGAGGAGGAAGAGGAGGAGGAGTAACTGCTGCTATCACTACCTGGAAATTTATACCAGTAGCATCTGTGCTTAGATTCCTGAGGCTGGAGGATTACTATGACTTGTGAGTCAGACTAGGCAAAGCAGCGGTTCCCAAGCCCCATTCATGAGAACTTCATGCATGAAATCTCATCAGAAACAAACAAACAAACAGCATTTTTTTAAATCAAGAGAATAATAGTCTTTCCAGGAAGGTAACCAGGTTTCTTGTTTTTGTGCTACTTCAGTTATTTTCAGAGTTTTAATAACTGAGAGAGAGGAAAAAGAAAAAAAACGCCCTATACTGTTGAACGTTATGTATTTGCAGCCAGGTCTGTTTAGCTCCTGGGTATAGTCTGTCCTGATTTCTTAGCCTAACAGCCCTCCTTCTGTCCCCTGAGCAGGGAACAGACAATAATTGAGTTATTTCTAGTCTGTTTTGTGATTACGGTTGTCCCCCAGGGAAAGTGCCCAATGTGTTCTGTGAACGTCCCTCATTTATTAAGAATCCACACTGCAGAGGTCTACTGAACAAACAGGAACAAATTTGTAATGAGGAGACAAATCCTTATAGAGGCCTAATTGTTTGTAAAGAAGTAGAGATGTCATGGATATTTCTCTAATGGGCTTGTATTTCTTCCCCAGGTTATAGGAAACAGGTGCGTCGTATTTGCTCCAGTAACTGGAATTTATCCATCCTCTGCCTCCTCTTTGCTTTTCACCAAACAGAAGGGAACTGACAGTTGTATACTTAGTCATAGGAACAGCATACATTCATTTAAATGTGAAGTAAACCACACTGGAAAAGTGGTATCAGAAAAGTTGGCATTGGCCATGCACAGGCCTGCCTGGGTCCTGAGCATATGACTTCTTTAGTGTACTGCCAGAGCATTTGTGTGTCCCTTGAGTTCAGGAACTCTGTGGGTGGTGTTGGTTTCAGACCAGCGCTTCCTCAAGGGGTAGTCTATAACCCGAAAGTTCCCGTCAGAGTACTCGTGCACTTTATTTAGCAAGCTCTGTAGCTTGTTTAAACCTACAAATGCAAATGTGTTTTCATTTGTGTTAATGTGATTTCTTCTTCGTTTGTCGGAATTCCCTAACCTTTCCACTATTTTTCCTACAACCTTAGTCAAGAGAATGTGTGAAGCACTGATTCAGGAAGTATGCACAACAATGACCAGCATCTTTAATCCCAGAACTCAGGAACCAGAGGCAGGCAGATCTCTGTGAGTTTTATTCAAGTCTGGTCAACACAGCAAGTTCCAGGGTAGCCAGGGATATGTTGACGTATTATATCTTTAAAAACATAAAGAAACAGAATATGAAAATTAACAAAAGTCTCTTTGGGGGGTTAAGCTTTGTTTAAATAATTAAGAAAATATTCAATGGGTATATTTCATTGAGTTTTATTACTATTATATTGTTCTAGAATACTATTGCCATGTGATAGAGAATACTATAACAGAGAACTAGGGGGTGAGGTCAGAGGGTAAAGTGTTTGGTGAGTAAGCATGAAATGAGATCAGATCCCCAATATCTATGTAAAGCACAGTTGTGATGGAGCATGCTGATAATACCAAAGTGGGGGGAGGGGTGTTAGACAGGTAGATCCTGGGTATTAGTAACCAGCTAGTCTAGCAAAACGGTGAGCTCCAATGTCATTGAGAGAATTCGTGTCAAAAAGAAAGGTGAGATCAACAGATATCCAGGGTTTTGTAAGAAAGGCAGCTAAGGACGAGCCCGAGAGTGAGCCAGAAACCAGAGTTCTTCCACAACTTCTGCTCCAGGATTTCTCCCTGCTTCGGGATATTGTCATGGCTTAGCTCAGTGATAGAATCTGACCAGGAAGTCTAAAAGGATATGAATCCTTTCTTCTGTCTGTACATTTGTAAGTCCTATTTTCTATTTTGTTCCTTTCAGTTATAAACTATTTGTTCCTCTTGTAGAACAGACTATCTGAAATGGTCTTGTCTACTCACCTACTGAGGTTTCTTCATGGCAAGGCATATAAGGAAAAACTGAATCTATCTTAGCATAATTTTTGCACTCTTCGATGGCCAGTAAGTATTGGATTTATGGTGCCAAGTTTATAATCTTGTATAGCTGCTAGTCAACTTCTACTTAGTAAGTAGCCTTTTCACAGTGGACGTATGGCTATGTAGAGATCACACTGTCTGATGTATATACCGGACAAACTTCAGGCTGCGGGATTTTTCTCTGCCCATAAAATAGCATCATGTTCAGTGAGTGCTTGTGAAAATCCTGACTTTGGGCTAATCTTTGAATATCTGATCCACATTTGATGTGTGCTTCTATACAATGCTGGTGATAAGCATCAGCTTTTTCCTGAGGTCTTGTCACACCCTGCTACTCTGATATTTGCTACTGAGTTTGGTCTCTAAGTCAACGTGGCACTTCTGTAAAGACACTGATTCTAAATACGTGGTGCAGGGAGATCTTGAGATCCACCCTGAGATCATTTGCATGATGATGATGAGGTAAACAGTACTTCCCTAGTAAAATCAAGATATTATATGAATTATAATTTTCATTCTCTCATCTGATTTTTCTAGTGTGCATTTGGTGGGTCTATTTAGCTCAATGACATGATGCGCAATTTTGTAAAATCATGTGTGATTACCAGACACATTTGAAGTTCATGCTGGACAGATTGGTATTAATATAAACAAATGAAAAAGTACATTAGTATTGTTTTAGAGTTCACTTTCTAATCCTTTTGAAAACACTGAGATTTGTAAAATACTGATATATTAAAGAATATGCAAACTGTTTAAAAGATTTTAAATTACCCCTATATTTCCCAACTACATTATCTGTGTGGTTTTTTTATATACTTCAATCAAAAGACTGCATTTTCATAGATCAAATACAGAAGCAAATAAAGAACTTAGGTGTTTTTTTTTTTTATTGCCAGATACAGTGTAGTTTTAAATATGTGAACCAGTAGCCCATGCCAATATTTTTCATTTTGAAAATGACAGCAAAATACATTTAACATTATCCTGTTTGAGTTTGTTATTACTTTGAGTGGTAAATACATATTTTAAGATGTCTGCCTTTCATTATTAGTATGAGGAAAGTTGAGAGATACAATCAACAGCTCTTTAGGGTGCACAGATAATCTTACGAGTGTAAATGGAGCTTCCGACCAAATGTTGGAGAACTGTTGCCAGGAATCACCGAGAATACAGTCAGTGCCACAGCAGTTAATCAGATGGGGCCAGAACAGAACAGTAAGTTCACCTTCTCCAAGGAGTTAGAGCTTTTGTGCAAACGCACCAGTTTTGTAAAGGATATTGAAAGGCAAACAGAGACAGGTTCTTTCAGGACATGTCTTCCCACCTGGGAGTGGCTGCTAATGTTCTTTTATTTACAGAAGCAAGATCTCCCTTGCAAGTGATTCTTTGGAGACAAAAAAATTCAGTGTCTTAAATAGAAAACTCAAATAACAGGGTTGTTTTTTCCCACCCCCGTGCAGAGTCACCTGAGTCCCCTGCTGCTCACAGAACTTGCCAACTGCAAAATAACTCATGGAGGCACATTTTACTGAAATGAAAATGACTGACTTCAGGTAAACAAAACAACAATTGGAAGTGTCTTGGTACTGAAAATGTCACCGTTTGTCTATGGAAATAAATACTGGTTTCTTATATACATTGAAAGATTGTCAGCATTTCACCAAAGCGAATCACATAATTTTAGTTTTACAAATGTCAGCAGCTCGATGAATATGATCCATAATACTGTACACAAATACTCACTTACTTGAAAGAAAATGTTTGCATGTCTTACTTAACTGTAAATTAAATAGATATTTGTGTTTATATTTATTCATATGTTTTATAATAAAATTTGATTTCTCAAAATAAGACATGATATTAAAATATACTTTGCAAGTAAAAGTTGTTTTTATTACTATATTGCAATAATGAAACCAACATTGTGTTTGAGTGAATGTCGTGAAACTTGCTTTCCCGCAGCAATAATTAGGTAAAGAGAACAAGAACGTCTATCAAGAGCTCCATCACACTTGAGGTACTAGCAAATTCTTATTATAATTGCATGTTTTAAGACTAAACTGCAGGTTTAGATGCTTCGGTTCCATGTTTGAAGTCTCTTTCTAGTTTGTTTGTTATTTTACATATCTGTTCATTAGATAATTACCTGACACCTGCTCATGACAGATTGTTTTGACAGCTTCTATTGGCTGAGATGAGTTTGTCACTGCCATCTGTCCAGTAAAGGTGAGCTCAACAAGCTGGTACTTCCTAGATTTGTTTTAAAACTTTTTCTTTTAATTCTTTGGAATGAAAATGCAAGATATTTTCCCTCCGTTATAACTATTCTTTATCCTGAATGGGATAAGCATTATATTCTATGGCAACATCATCTTAGCATGTATATTGATCTGAAATATTATTCAGGACAAATTTAGAACCTGTATTCCTGGAAAGGTTGTGTACCCAGAAACGCCAGCCTCAACACTTTCTTGACTTAATTGTAAAACTGTCTTATACTAAAAGATTAAGTGGCGTGTTGAATTCAACACTTGAATTGGAATTAATTAATTTCGTACATGTTTTTGTCAGGCTGCTGAATTGGTGCTTTTGTTTCTGTGGAGATCAAGGATAGATTTGGGGATCTTTTCTTGCCTTCCACATTGTCAGTGCAAGCGTTCTTTTGTGTCCACTCTTGTGTACTTATGCTCCAGGTGATTCTAGTCCTTGCTGAGTGTTTCACTGCAAGAACGCTTTGATTTTAGACAGGCACTGTGTCTGCCTTGTTTGATTTTGTTTTGCATGGTTGTCTAGGATCAAACTCAGCTCGTCAGGCCTGGGTGGCCTGTGATTTAAGTTGATCAAAAATCTCATTGTCTTCTCAGTACTGGGTTTTGTTAGTATCATACAGAACTTTAAACAAAAATTAATTGTATTTTCATTTAGGTGGATCTTTAAACATTAATGAATTCCAAACACTTCAAATTAAATTGAAAAATTTTATAGCTCAAATGCAATATTGTATACAACATTGTGGACTGAGACCAACTCTACTTTTATATGTTTTCTGAATCTAAACACGGACAATAATATTTAAGAAGGAAAGAGTTGTTAGGCTGCTATACGTCTGACTTTATGCAATAAAATCACTTTGTTTCTTGCGATCAGTGATAACATTTTGAAATAAGAGATCGAAAAACTTGGAAACCAACTATAAAAACCATTTAAAAGTAAAAATAAACGTTTGTCTAAAGTGAACCAAATTTTAGCTCTATGATTAATTCTAGTGAAAGAAATAATAGTTACTACTCCCCTTTCTCTTATAATTATTTATGTTATACAGCTTGGATATTTGCTATGTACTAGACATGGAAGATGATAGCAACCACCCAGATCTATTGCCCACTCTTGCTATGCTCTAGGTCAAGCTTCCATTAAATTCCAACAGTAGCTTTTGATTCTGCTCTCCTGGTAAATCACTGTTATCTGCATAGGCACGCTTCCCAAAACTCCATGAATTTACAATTAAAAATGGTGAAACTTGTACTGAAAATAAAAATAGAACAGCATGAGGCATTTAAAATGTATCCAATGGCTGCTGAGATGTGTGTGTTTATTGGGAAGGTGAGGGCCCAGGATTTTGCTACCCTTGTAAATTCTGCCTAGTTATGTGGCATGATAGGAATTTTTCACAGGCTACTCTCAGAAAGTAGGCAGTGCTGATTTAGAGTCATCTATTGGACTATGGGGACTTCAAGCAAAGGAGCAGGGCAGGTCTGTAAAGACCTCCTGGCATAATGGGAAGGCAACACCAACATAAATATATGGATAGAAGCACAAGTGACTCCAAGAAATAAATATACACAACCAACTGCAGGACCACAGGCACTCTCAGGGGCCTCTTTGTGCTATATGATCCCATGATTTGTTGAATCACAGTCTTCTAGGGGACCTTCCAAAAATCTTGAATTTCAAGAAGCATGAAGTTTGAATAGCTGGGAATCTGTCAAACTTTTGCAGAAAGTCTCCATCAAAGCATTGAGTTGTAGGTCATACACATCAGACACACTGCCTCGCATTCATCAGAGGCATGGCCAAACTGCCTTGATGTCAGCATGCTGCCAAAGTATTTAGCAGAGGAATGAAAAGTATAACCAACTGGGCCATTGTCTACATGGCGTGGAGGAATTGCTCAACTAATTTTTTTGATTGATGTGGCCAGTTGTTTTGGCATCTTTTCAAAACTGCCTCATACACAAATTCCCTGTGTGAGTCATCAAATTCCGAAGATGCTTAAATTCCAGTTTGGATACATTTTGAAAACTAAGATTAGAGAGAGATCGTCTAATAAATATGTTGACTTATTTCTGATCTAACTCATCATGAGAATTCTGCATCTTTGATTTTAAAAAAGATTTCTCTGTAACACTCAGGCCAAGCTTCATTATTGCCTTTATGGCTATATTATATTATCTCACAGAAAATTTTGCATGACATGTAATACTAAAAATAGTATTTTGAGTTTTCTCTAATAAAATCCTTCATATGGAAATAGTTACCTGATGGCAAATTGACTTTAGGGGATAATCATGGGAATTTGTACAGGAATAACGGTGCCATACAACACAAATATATATATATATATATATATATATATATATATATATCTCATATATATGATGACTTCTCCTATTTAATATATTTGTATTATTTTTACTTTATTTGTGTGAATGTTTTGTTTGCGTGTATGTCTGTGTACCACATGCATTCCCGGTTCCCACAGAGATCAGAAGTAGGAACCAGATCCTCTGGAATTGAAATTATTAACAGTTTTGAGCTGTCATGTTGCTGCTGGGAAGTAAACCCAGATTTCATGCAAAAAACAAGTACTCTGTCCAACATTTAAAATTTAAAATTGTAAATCTACAAATTTTACATGACATACATTAGATGCTGATTCAAGAAATGCAAAGTATGTAAATGAAAAGACCAAAAAGGAGAAAATACAAGAAACACGGAAAACAAAATGAGAACATGTTCACTAGACAAGTCAGAAAAATTTTCAGGAAGTCATTCAAGTTCCAGAAGAGATGATGATTTACAAAGACATGTAGCCTCATGGTTTCAGGTTAGATAGAATGAATAGAGGACCTGTCCGAGGGACGAACAGGATGGGGATGGACTGTAAAAAACGTTTTAAGATATTAAAAACAAAACCAGAAAAGAGATTGCAACAAGTGAATTATAATATCCGATTATTTAGATTGTAAATTGGTGTTTTAGAAGTGCCAGTAAGTTTTAATGATAACACTTTCCTTTTCATGTTTTTTCTCATGCCTATGATGTTTTTCTCATTTATATTATCTCTCCGTCAATGGCCTTCTTATTATCCATATATAATAATAAGTTTGACGGGCAAAAGTAACGTGGTTAAAGAGGTTTAATATGGCAGAGAACAAAATCATACTTCATATGGAAATTTATCACCAAAAAGATTCTACAGAAGAGTAATGCATGACTGAAAAATGGAACGAGCAAAAGCATTTATCATATAAAGATGAGAGAAAAGTAAGGGTTAAAACGGAAAAGTGAAGAAGTGGAAAAAAGTGTTGAAAACTCAAGCACAAAGTAGTGTGATAGATGTCCTGAGTTAACAAAATTCTTTCATTCTGAAGTCTGTCAGAAAATGGAAAGTCTGCCATTCCAAACACTTTGGTCAAGGAATTGTCCTTACCTCCTTTTTCATACAGCTACCTCCATCCTGCCTTTATGTCAGTTCAGCCTAACTTCAGGACATGCGTAGATGTTTTTTATTTCTTTCTGTATTGGCACACAATCTCTGATGCCTCCCTTCTCACTGTTCAAACTAGCATTAGTGATCTTTGAGGCCTACACACTCTGCATCCTGAAATTGTTTCTCTTTCACAATATCCTATTTATACCAACAGCCTGTGTAGCCTCTGGAGATTAGTATCAGGACGCTTAGTTATGAGGACCATTCCTTGAGATCTATCGTACAGAGCTCTGTTCAAATGGCATCTTAGCAGTGAGTTCCCTAAGTCACTGACTCCTCCTCCATCGCTGCTCTGCTCTCCTTAACTCTCTCCCTGGCTTTACCTTGTTTGATTGTAACACTCAGTAACTGTTTTAAGCATATTTACATATCTGGATCACATGTGTCTGTTGCATGTGAACCTCTCCCTACCATTCAGGATAAAATGTTACTTCTGTCCAGGTTACTACTGGTCACTTTGGCAGAAGGTAATGAAAGAAAAATGACTCTGAATGAAACTTTTGAGAATGCCACAATTTTTCACACACACACACACACACACACACACACACACACACACACACACACACACACTTTCTTTTGTGTGTGCATGTATATGCATATATGTGTGTGTGTGTGTAAATATATGACATCAAAGATATAAGAAAATAAAATTCTTATACACAACAAAACAACATGTTGGAATATATAGAAAGAAGCAATGGAAACATCTACCTTATATGTCATAAATGTACAAGATTTGTTTTTTACTTTTTGTCTTCATGTCTTAGATAAAGTTCACTTGGAAGTGTTCTGAAATGAAGACTGCCCAGAAAGGAAGTGCTACTTGGAAATATACCTGTAGTCAAGTAAGGAAGGACAAGTAAGGAAAGAATGAAACTGAGTTCTCATGTGCTTGCAACTGAGTATCATTTCACGTTACAATGAAGGATGAATTTTGGACGCCCATTAGTGTTGTTGCTACTTGAGTTCATTGGGCCAGATCTTTGTATATTCATACATGATGACTATGAATTGAAGTTTGTCTGAAGTGTTCCCTGCTCTAGAAGAGTCAATAGGGGAATGTAAATAAAGACTCAGAAATAAACATCAAACCAAACAAAATATAGTGACTGGGAGTGTCAGTCTGACCAAGATATCTGAACAGGGTACCTTAATAACAACTGTCTTCCAATCAGAATACGAGACTCATGAAAACATTCCTTTTTTCTGTTTTGTGTACGGCTATGGGTTCTGTGCTCTGAGCACCTCTTGGCATAGGACAGGCAAGTTGTAAATGAGGAAATATTTCATGCAACACCATTTAGGCTAACAGGTAGGAAGAGGTAAGAGCACAGTGTTTACATTGACTAGCTAGATTGAAGCTCACACACATAACAAAGTTAAAAGTCTTCGAAGCACCTTTCAAGAACTCTGATATCACAGAAGTATGTCCTGTGGAAGCGTGGCAGGAAGCCAGTGTCACACTGCAGTGGAGGTAATGAAATGGAGTCAGGGGCTCACAGCATGGAGGAGAAGGTGTGACGAGGCAAGGGAGCTATAGAATGTTTTAAAAATAGACAATTAATGACAGTAGAACAGGCAGAGAAATCCAGTGCACAACAAAATGTTGATACGTGATAAAAGTAATTGTACCATGTCATACAGTCACGTGAACAGTTGAATATCAACTGTTTTTACTAAGGAAGCAGTACAAAGAATAGCCATATTAAGTGATGAAATGTTCATTTCTTTACTATGACAACCTTTCAACTACTATACGTATCTGTGCTTCGTACCTTAATAACGTTCAATTAAAATATTTTAAATGTAAGGAAAATTTGTTAACATGGATAGAGGGTGGAAAAGTGAATAGAAATTCAAGGTGACATGGAGTGATACAGGTGACAAACACACACACACACACACAGACACACACACATATACACACACACACACTCAAAATGATACCACATCTTCTAGTCTTCTAATACTAACTGAAACACACTCTCTAATGAAATCTTGAGAACAACTATAATATGAATCAGAGAATATCACAACTATTTAAATACTATATTTTTTCAACAACTTATGTCCACTTTTGGTATCAGTTGCACATCGTAGAACTGGAATCTTTGAGATTGGTATATATGGAATATCCAAATTTCTTAGTAATGCATAATAACCACCAGATAGAAATGTAATAATTGGTATATGGTGATAAGTTCAGGGCTGCTGGTCAGAACTTACATACATATGGACTAATTGTAAATATTAGCATTATTCTAATGAATCCAAAGGAAGAAATGTACAAGCAACTAAAAATGGAAATGTACAGCCAACCTCCAGCTGTGACAGAGTGCCTTGACATTCAATTTGATGACTGCTGAGAGAAAACACTGTTTATAGGAATCCAGTCTCTATAATCAGTGCATAACGCATATATAGTAAACAAACTATAACATGATTTCTTTATTGTCCTGGAAATACTACTGTGAAATGTTGGACAAAGAAATGTAAGGTATATTACATTGCTTAATAAAGTGAATGATCAATAAATGGTATTTATTATATCAATGAGTTTTCATCTACAATGACCTGGAAAGATATTGTAACGAAATGGCTCCGCCTTTTATAAAATCCACATGGCTTACTGAATTTCCAGAAATACAGCAAAATATGTTATCCTATAGTTAACAGTTTATTTAGTTTCTATGTTTTAAAATACAGATTTCAGAATCATCACTTTGGGCTTTAAGTAAAGTTATTGATCCTCAATTTTCAAACATTATATAGTATGTGATTTGCCAAATTACAGAGCATCAAGTTTATTAAGATTCAGTTTTATGTGAAAAACACATTTCTGGTATTTTTGCACAAGAACTGAAGAAATAGATGCTCACATCTCTGTTAATAAATGCATACATAAATAAAACCATATAGGAAGGCATGTTTTGGGGTGTCTAACACAGCAGTGCTACCTAGTGACTCTGTCTTTAAGATACCCGTTCCTATATTGTGCCATAAAGCAGCATTTGCTTTTTCTATCTACACAGATGCCATTTTTTCCTACATTGATTTTTTTAAGGCCAAAAAAATAAATGATTTTCAGTTTTTTCCTAGCCTATGGGTAGATTAGAGCATGATGCATTTCAAAAGCATCCACATACCTTTAAAGTGTGGCTGAAGAATTTCTCAAGGCACTAAGAGAAAATAAACCCTCCTTTTAAAAGTATTTGCTCACCTTTCTTTAAAAACATGGGAGGGGTTAAGAAACTTGGGGGTTTATTGAATTGAGTAAAGCCTCAATCCTATAGTAATCCCTATTCAGGGGTGATATTGATCAATAAAGTCAAAGACATAAGAACCTAAGTGAAATAAACAGTGGCCTTGTTTTATCCTCGATGGGTTCATCATGAGCTTCCTGTAGGTAAGAACACAAATATCGTTTTACTTTAGAGATTTGTTATTTATTTCTATTAAATATGCCCCAGGAATGTTCTAACACCAGTTAAGCCCACAGTGCATTCAACTGTGTGCTTTGTTTTTCCCAAGAATTCTTAGAGGTTTGACAAGTTCAGGAAGCCAATTGGCTGCAGCCAGTATAATTAGCTATGCCTCATAAATAAAATAATAGGAGTATGGTGATGCCTATCTGTATTTCCAGCACCCCGAAGGCTGACTTAGGGACTTAGGATTGCCACAAGTTTGATATCAACCTGCGTCACATGATGGGGTAGCATCCTCATTAGACTTAGTCGTATTGAAAGAAAAAAATATTTAACAAATGTGTTTCTACTGTTAGCTTTGTTAGTCAATGTTCAAAAATGCACAGTCATGATCACACGACTTTGATGTGAACTAAAATGAATATTAGTTATTAAGCGCTAGTGACTCGATGATTTTATCCTTGCCTGTCATAGAGTGTGCATAACAGAGTAAAAGATTCTACAATCTATTACTTTAGTATTGCTAATGTGTGTGCCTGTGCCTGCTCCATTTGCTGCCTTAGGACCTCACTGTACCTTCTCTTTCTTCCACACCTTTTCACGCCCTCAGTTTGTGTTATGTTTAATGATTTCAGTTTTGTATTTTATTTTTATTTTTTTGGTGTTAAATTGACGTATGTGTCAAAAAGAAATAAACCGAAGAACTACCAGGCCCCCCATATAACTTAGATCCTCATAGCGCCATGGAGTAACATTAGATGCTGTCATCATGTAATTAAAAATAAACTCTTTTTAAAAAGTCGTGAGTTTGTGGCGATGTAGGTGCTGACCGCTCTGACTTTCTGGGCCTTCGAAGGCAGCTTTAGTGCGCACACTCGGAAGTCAAAGGCCTCTGAAGTCTTCCTCTCCGTGCATAGCTAATGTTTCTCTCCCACTCAATTACCTTCTCTTCATTATGCTCCCTCCGTCACTCTCACAGTTGTTAAAATGAAAAGGCTCTTTCCCAGAACCAGGGCTCCATTATGCAGGCCTATACCTGTGCTGGCAGCGTGTTCTTCTTCTCACCTCATATTGCCTTTTGCCTAGGGAGGAGAACCCTGCCGTGCATCTCAAACTGAAAACTGAAAGAAAATTAAGTTGCTGTTTGGAGTTTGAGCGAATTATGGAAAACGGGCCCTTTTTTGTCTACCAGGCATGTTGGTATAAGCTATTACCCACCTTCTACCCCGTTCCCTACTGAGGTAGCTGTCAATATGGAAATCTCATCTAAACTTTTTATCAGTTTGTACCTAAGGCAAGGATATGATATACAGGCGAACTTCCTACCGTCTGTGGCTAGGTGTCAAGCATAGCTAGACACAGAATGATTGATCTGGCTACTATAATGTGAGGAATGGAACTGTAAAGTCTGGAAACTCAATTAAAATTTGTTTCTGGTTGTAAACATAAACCAAAATCAATTATTTGGTAAAAAAAAAAAAGGGGGGGGAGCAAAACTATATATGATTAGCCCCCAGCTAATCTAGACTTCTGTCATAGAAAGACACATTATTTAATGGCTTCAAGATTTATTTATACTTTTCTTCACTGTATGACACATAGAAGGAAACATAACCTATATTGTCTGAAGCTACAGGATGAGAACATTCAGTTACTAAGTAAATTGGGAGGCCGATAGGCACTCGGTTCAGATGCTAACCCAAGTCAAGCAAGCAGGAACATGGGTCTTTGATCAAAGTCACCTTATTGTCAAATTTATCCTATGGTAAGTTGCAGGACTGTTGCATATAAACCACATTGAGATGATTTCTTTATTCTGATTTTAGGACTAAATAGCAGAATAGGAGATGAATTCCGTGTGTTTCCTTTTGTTCCTCCACATCAGTCTCAGCCTACGGACAATGCTTCAGCTTTTCCTCCCCAGAAAATAACTTCAGTTTTTCTTGAGCTTCATACAAATTGGTGTCTTGTCTATGGCTCTCAGAATTTGGTAAATTAAAAAAAAATCTTTAACTATATTACTACTTTGTACGTGTGTGTGTACACATAAGTGTGTGTGTGTGTGCATATCTGTGTGTTTGCATCTGTGTGTGCATGAGTGTGTGTACATAAGTGTGCATAGGTGTGTCCTGGTTCTCTTGTGTCAGTGAGTCTCTGGAGTTCATTCTCTCCTTGCTTTACATTTGTTACAGGAAACAAACACAGATTATCAAGTTGACAGCAAGCCCCTTTATGTACAAGTAATCTCACCATCCCCACTCATTATGTTTAACCTATAAGAGGTACCTGTTTTTTAATTTTTTAACTTTTTAAAATTTCTTTATTTTATGTATATGGGTACACTGTACTTGTTTTCAGACACACCAGAAGAGGGCATCAGATCCCATTATAGATGGTTGTGAGCCACCATGTGGTTGCTGGGAATTGAACTCAGGGCCTCTGGAAGAGCAATGAATGTTCTTAACCACTGATCCATCTCTCTAGCCTCTCAGATATCAATTTAATAGATCACTAAGTAGCACAGCCTAATAAGGCCAGACAGCTATTCAGGAATCAGAGACTGGAACTTCAAAAGCTGAAGACTTCTCTGGGTTACAGAGTAGATTCAAGCCCAACCTGCACATGTTAGCAAGACCCCATCTCAAAACAAACAAAAAAGTGCTGGGATTTTGTACAATGAAGAAGTAATTGGCAACAATGTGCAAAACCTTAATTTCAATCCTCAGTACCAGAGTAAATCAATCCATCAATCAATCCATCAATCAATCAATCAGCAAATAACATTCTATTGTATGACTCCATCCTACGTTGTTTCCTGATTCTCATCCCTATTGGATAACATTGGTTTTGTTTGGAAGTACTATAAAACGAGGAAGCTGTATGCTATCCTGGTATCAATCTACTTGGACTGCACTGCTGATTTCTAGAGTAGAAGTTTGCTTGATTTTATCTACTTATGATTCTCCTACCTAGTGGTGACATTTTACACACATGGGAATGCTGTTAAAGAGATTAATTTCTTCTACATCCATGCTAGCCTTTGGCACTGTGAATTCTTTGAATGTTATCCACCATACCTGGTGTCAAATGACATACCATTTTTATTAGCCTTACTTCACTAGAGTGTCAAAGACAGGTCCTGTGTTCTAGATGAACTTTCATTAGAAGTTATAACATTTTATGTTGTGTTGAAATGTCGCAGATACTATAAGAATTATGAGTACCTATTCCCATTACTTAACTTTTCAGATAATGCTTCCATTTGTATAGTAGGAGGACTCATTGTTCTGAATTAGGAAAACTAGAATAAACAAAACCTACTGTTACTAACTATCCATTTATACCATTGGTGACACCCCACCATATGGAAGTAGCCACAAATCTTGTTTGATGACATTTCTTTCAAATAACCATTAATATATACGTGAATCAAAAAAAAACCTATAAGTAATAGGAACAAAGTAGAAAACAGTATGTTAGTGGTCTCTGGGTCATGCTTGAAAACCTATTTTAGTATTAATTTTATGGATACTCTGTCTGATATTTTAGTGGATGACAAGAAGGAAATAACAAGAGAAGAGGATCAAGAGGGCGATGATTGTGAGGATACTCAACTGATGGTAAGTACTTTAGAGCGATACATTTCCAAGTCACCATTTTGTGCTGGGTCCCCCACATTGTGTCCTGATTCTCATTCTTTCACAGCAGTTTCTTCAATGCTAGGCTCTCCTGGCCTTTTGTAAGCTGAGACCGTTTGACAAGCCTGTATCAAATCCCCTTCAAACATAGCGTTCACTCAGACAACAGCATTACTCTATCTCTACACACTACTCTGCTTATTCCCCTTGACTTTCCCTTCTGCTAAGGTGTGTGTTTGGAAGGATCGTCCAGTTGTTTGTTTGGGCACAGTCTTGCCTCCAGCACTTTCTCTATTCAATTATATAACCAATGACTTCTGACTCAGGAGATTTTGAAGATTATAAGTTATTTCCCCACTGGTATCAGAGGAATTAAGTCCAATTTGGGAAGACTTTGACTTTGCAGAGGGGAGTTAAGAGATTTCGGTGGAAATTATAGGACCGTGTAAAAATAACAAACCAGCAACCACAAGACAAAAATCTATCCGAGTTCTTTAAAGAGTTATGAGTGATTTCCCTTGAATAAACAAGTTATTTTGACAGGGTTCTAAAGTAATTTAGAGAGAAATCCAGGAGAGCATATGAAAACCCACATGGCAAGCAGCAACACTGTTTTAAAAAGTTTGTCAATCTAATGAGCACTTAATTAAAGTCAACAGGGTCTCTAAGTCTCCAAGTAATTTTCCAAAGGAGCTTTTGGGAAAGGGAAAATTTTCTCCATGCTTGTCCTCATTTTCTCTTATTTTCCATTTGTCTGAAAACTCTGGAAAGCCTTTATAATATTATCTTTGGGGTTTTGTTCTTATTAACTCTTTCTTCCTGCCACAGAACTCAGTGTGAGACCAATCGGAATTAAATCCATTTTTTTTCTTTCATGCTGGAATCGTTTGGTCTTAGGAAACTCAGTAACTTTTTTTTTTTGGTTTATTTACTCAATTTCTTTTTAGATAAATGTCAATATTCTCTCTTTCCACTCTGTTCTCTGTTGTTATTTTGTATCTATTACCTATGGTCCATTCATGTTTTCCTTTTACATTTTTATCTAATCAAAACAGTTACAGTTACATCATTTCTCTTCCCTTTCCTTCCTTCTACCCTGGCTGACCATGTCAGTGTCAACTACTGTTTTCATTAAGTCTTGTCCAGGGAGCCATGATGCTGAGCTTTCCTAGGTGTACCTTTTCTGTCAGAAAGAGAAAAATACAATCTCACCGTCGATTTGTTGCTCCTCAAGCTTCTACAATCTATGCCCTGTCTTCTATCATGTTCACGAACTCCTGGTTGTATCCTTGATACATCTATGGAAACTGGCCCCTGGTCTGCTCTCTCCACTCTGATCATCTGTGGGTTCTTTAATGAGGTTTGAGGTCTGAACTTACCTTGGTCTGCAACTCCTATGATGGAGGTGGAGACCATGTCAGGAAGCTGGACTGAGGTGTGCCTCAAATCCAAAAGGAATATCTTCCTAATTCTGTCTGTCTGTCTGTCTGTCTGTCTGTGTTGGTTTACTTGTCATTCTCAGTGTTTTCAGTTTGATTATATTACACACAGCTTTGATATGTTTATTTCTTAAAATAAATTACCAAGGAAAACAGAGAGACCTAGGAGAGCCAGAAATTATAAGATACAATAGGAATATTAGTAACAATACATTGATATGAAAAGTAAACATATCCCTAGTCAACTAAAAACTCATTTTACAAAGCTTGAGATATGTAAAACTGACTCTTCTCCCATAGCCCCACATTTTGAGAACAAGTACTGTTCTTTCTCTGGACTGCGTCCTCAGTTTATTTACTATGCAGAAGCTAAGACCACATTTCTCCTGCTTTTAGCACTCAGGACTTTCTCATCTATTGTCTAGTGACACTGAATGGAAAACATGAGATAAGATTTCTCTTAAGAAAATAGACATACACACACACACATACACACATATATACACATATACACACACATACACACACATATATACACATGCATACATGTATGCATACATTTCATATATATATATATATATATATATGAAACAAAATTGTGTGAAAGGTTATGACGTCACCTGAGGGAAAAATGTATCCTGAGATTGGATTAGGAAGCAATAAGTTTAGAGGAATGAAGAAAACTGATTCCAGGTGTCTTGTGACTATTACTAGAACAGCACAAAATCACAACACCAGTCATACTGCTTCAAAGAAGAGAAAAATCTATAAAAGAAGGACTATAAGGACAAACCCACAAGAAAACATAACAAGGCTCCATCTGCAAGCACCTATTGTTAACATAACACTAATATTTATATAGGAAAAAATCTCCAAAGAGCTCACACATTGAAGACTGAAAAAACAAAGGAAAAGCAAATAGAAATAAAAGTATGTAAGCTGTTTTCACTTAGAAAAGCAAATTAGAGATTTTTATATGCATATATATGTTGACATGTAAGTGTTTACAATAGATAAAAATATTGTTATTCTTCAATAATAAAAGTTAAAATAATACATTCCTCTATAAAATAATGTTTGATCATAATTTGAATAAAATGTTATATAATTATATAGATAAACATAAATTATATATAACCAAAGTACACCTAACTGAAATTATTTACATAATAATCTCATTCACTTCATTGAATGATATCTGGACACTTTTTTAAAAGATATGTCCCAGTAATATTTCAAAGATCCAATGTCATTAGTGTATCACTTTGACAGTTTGAATCTAAAATGTTATTTTAAAAAAAGCCCAACAAATAACCTATTTTCAATAACATTCATTATTTTAATGACATATGCAGCAAAAAGAAAACAATACAGTCTTGAGTTTTTAACCTAAAAAAACAGTACATTGTATCCAGAATTTTAATTTTCCTTTTGATTTTCACTAGAAGATGCTCATATCTCAAAACAATTCAACAGTTTAAGAGTTGGGCTATGTGAAGACCTGTAATTTCCCTGTAATTCCTCTACCAGCAACAATGGCCATTTTGAGTTGGCGCCAATTCTCAGGAAACTGATTTTCTAGAATAAACTTCCTATGAAATTTGAATATTGATTTGAACGACGATTGATTCTCAACCGAGGCAGCTTCACTAAAAACCTACACTTACTTAAATGTTAAGTCCTGAAAGAGGTCACATTCTAGAAGTTAAGGACAGTATAAGGCAAGGTTCCCTCATTTGCAACCCATGGGTTGGGGTCTGTATGCATTCCAAGGTGGCCATGAAGGCAGACTAATACATTTTCAGATGACCCCATTATTCAGTGTCAAAAGGTTCAACTCCCTTCTGTATTTAGTGGAAAAGAACATGTAGAATCAATCTCTCTCTCTCTCTCTCTCTCTCTCTCTCTCTCTCTCTCTCTCTCTCTCTCACACACACACACACACACACACACACACACACACACACACTCATTCAGGGACTACTAGAATGGCTTAAAACTGGCAGGAGCTAAGTACTGAAACACTATCCACCTAGGATGACGAAGAAGCTGAGAACAGGATAGTTGCAAGGCCTATGACTGGATGCTTCAGCAGTCCCAATTTGGTATGAGGTCTTAGACATGCTGGATAATGAATTGTATTGCTGTCCATACTGGAACCCATAAAAGCTTGTATATCGTGTCAGTGAAAAATAGAACGTCAGCATCACAGTTAGAACCTTCCCAGAGCATGAAGTAAAGACAAGCCATGGTGGGGCTTTTTCTTCAGACATCCTAATATCTGGGTCACAAGAAAGTGACAGCAATCTGGGAAGGGTCTTCTCCCAGCACCCCAAGTCTTTCTGGAACACACTCATATAGAAACATCTAGAAAATGTTTTAGGTTTTTCCGGGTGAATAAAATTTACAGTCAAGTTAACCATAACGATAACTTTCCATTAATGGAAAAACCCAAGACATCTATCATTTGGTGGCTTTTTAGAAAGAAGGGAAGAGAGAGAGAGAGAGAGAGAGAGAGGAGAGAGAGAGTGTCCAAGTCTTACTAGGGAAGACAAATCAAGCACCACTAGTGTAGCATAAACAGGTACTTTATTTTGACTTAAAGATTGGACTCTAAACTTATCAGGATTCATTATGAATAGAGATAAAAGATAAATATTCAGTACATTCTTTCACTCGAAAGGGATGTTGGAATATTGTGGATTATATGGTCACTCTTTAAATCTAGGTCCTGTATCATATATGTATAGATATCTCTGCCCATGAAAGCTCACATGGAGTTGATTGTAATTCATGTTTGTGGGGATCCGTCAGACATGCACACATACTGACACACACATACACATGCACTTGCTCATGCACATGCACACGCAAACACACACACACACTCACATACACAGGGGCACATGTAATCAACCCTGGATACCAGCACTAGTTGTCTGTCAATCCATGTGATCCACTCAGGCTGTTTATCCCTTTTAGGCTCGTGTGGACCTGAAGAAGTCCATGTGCGTCTCCCTCACACACCCATTGGGGCTTCTTTTCAGACAACCGAGTTGCCAGCTATCCACCTGCACACTTGTAATCGGTCCCACAGACCTCTGTTCTAAACTGACACAATGTCATCTTGTTCTCCTTCATGAGCCATCCTTTCCTATGTCCTCCAGATCTTCCCTTTAAGAATCAATAAACACAGCTGTGCCCCCAACCTCTCCAGGAAATTGTTTCCTGTTTCCCTTATCTAAAATCTGGCTCTCCCCTCAGGGTACTCTCTTCTTGAGGAGAATTTCTGATTCTTGCACAATCTACTAACACTCACGTGGCATTTTTGCTTGCTCTTATTAACACCTTTAAAACATAATCAGGAAGAAAAATAACGAGATGATAAAATTGTGTCACGACCCTGGCACTTTGTACCAAGCACCCATCTTATCCACTAAAACTACTGACTTCTTTTCTCCTTTATGTCTCTTTACTAACACTCTACTTTGTCTGTATCCATTGAGGTTGGTTATAGGTGGCAACATATTCTTTGAAGCCCTTCCTCATGATAGGAGCTACAATGTTTTCATCTAAACTACTGCAGGTTTCATGACTGCTTGACTAAAATAGTAAGGCAGCCATGCACTGCACAAGTCCTTGGCCCTATCATCAAGTGTCCCGCAAACCTAACTCCCCATTTATTGGGAGAGGTGTCCCTAGAGCATGGTCAGGATGTTGTGCTGAAGATTAAAGCCCATGTGCTAGTTGGCAGCCTATTCTGTGGTTATTGCTAATTATTCCCTGTTCTAGCTAACTTCCAAGTGGACTCTTAACCCGAGTAGATTTCCACAATCTGTGATCTATTTAACAGTGATAAATTCTTTTGATGGTTAATTAGTGAATTAAATATTTTTTTTGTCATTACTACTTACATAGCTTATAACTTATATATATGATATATATGTAGGCTGATATATAACTGATATATATGATATATATTATGATATATGTATAATACATATATATCATATCTATATCTATGTATATATCAGAATAGTAATTTAGCTATCTTATTAAAAGAAATAGTCCATTAATTCAATTCTGAATGTTTGAGTTTCATTCGTCTATTCCTGGTTATTGTGGGAAAGATGTCTTGAATGTCTAAGCACACCAATCTGTCTAACTCTTTTGACCGCTACATTGCTGGTCACAGTATTCTGCCATGGACATTGAGAGAATGGACATCCTTCTACTGTTCATGATGAAAGTTGGATTTCTTTGAGGACTCTTCATTTAATTTGATGTTGTCTGTCAGATTGGTGCAAACTGCCTTTATTTTGTTTAGGTATGCCCCTTGTGTCCTCAGTCTCTCCAAGATATTTATCATGCTGTGGTTTTGGATTTTGTCAGAGGCCTTTTTGGCATCTGATGAGATTGGCATATGATTTTTTTCTTTCAGTTTGTTTATATGTTGGATGACATTGACTGATTTGTGTATGTTGACCCATCCCTGGATTTTTGGGATATGGCCTACTTAATCATGTCTGATGATCCTGATTTATTCTTGGATTCAGTTTGTTAGCAATTTTTCGATTATTTTTGTATCTGTGTTCATAAGAAAAACTGTTCTGTAATTCTCTTTCCTTGTTGACTCTTTGTATGTTTAGGTGTCAGGGTGACTTTGAACTCATAAAATGAATTTAGTAATGTTTCCTGTATTTCTATTTTGTGGAATAATTTGATGGATATTGGCATTAATTCTTCTTTAAAAGTCTGATAGAATTCTGCACTAAAACCATCTGGCCCTGGGCTTTTATGGTTGGAAGACATTTAATGACTAATTTTGCTTCCTTAGTAGTTATGTATCTATTTATGTTGGTTATCTGATCTTGATTTAACTTGGAAAAGTGGTATCTATCGAGAAAATTGTCACTTCCTTTATATTTTGAAATTTTGTTGAGTAAAGATTTTTACCCACTGATTTTGTTGATTTGGAGAGTGTCTCTTTCTTTTAGTTAGTTTGGATAAAGTTTTATATCTCTTGTTGATTATTAAAGAACAAACTCTTTGTTCCATTGATTCTTTGTATTGTTCTTTTTGCCTTTATTTTAGTGATTTCAGTGAGTTTATTTTCTGCCATCTACTCCTCTTGGTTGTGCTTATTTCTTTTGGTTCTAGTGTTTCAAGAATGCTTAAGTAACTGGTATAGATCTCTACAATTTTTTTAATGTAAGCATTGTGTACTATGAACTTAATGAACTTTGTTCTCATAAAATTACTTTCATTGTGCCCTGTAAGTTTGGGTTTGTTGTGCATTTGTTTTCTTTGAATTCTAAGAAAATTTAATTTCTTTGTTTATTTTTGTCTTGACACGGTAGTCATTCAGTAGGAAAAATTTCAGTTTCTTTAAGTTCATAGACTTTCTGTTGTTGAACTTTAGCTTTAAGCTGTGGTAGTCTGATGGGATACAAGAAGTGATTTCAATTTTCTTGTATCTCTTAAGGCTTGTTTTATGACTGAGTATGTGATAGATTTTGGAGAAAGTTTGGAGGTGCTGAGAAGAAGGTATATAGTTTTGTGTTTGGGTGAAGTTTTCTGTAGATATCTGTCAGTTTCATTTCATGTATCATGTCTGTTTTCTCTAGTATTTCTCTGTTTCATTTTTGTCTGGATGACTTATTCATTGATAATAGGGTATTGAAGTCTTCCAATATCAGGATATGGGGTTCCATATGTGTTTTAAGCCTAAGTAATGTTTCTTTTACAAGAAACATTCAGGGCACAGATGTTAAGAATTGACATGCCATCTTGGTGAACTTTTTTCCTTGATGACTATGAAGTTTCCTTCTCTATCTTTTCTGATTAATTTTTGTGTGAAGTCTATATTGTTAGGTATCAAGATGACTACATCATCTTACTTCTTAGTAATATTTGCTTGGTAATTCTTTTCTAACCTTTTACTCTGAGGTAGTGTTGACTAATGATGCCAGGCTGTGGTTCTTGTATGCAGCAGAAGGATGGAAATTATTTTTCCATCCATTTTGTTAGTTTGTATCTTTTTATTGGGAAATTAAATTCATTGATATTGGGAGATATCAATAACAAATGATTGTTAATTCCTGTTACTTTGTTGTTGCTGTTGGTGGTGGTGGTTTGCTTGTGTGTTTGTGTGTATGTGTTTGTGTGTGTGTGTGTCTGTGTGTGCGTGTGTGTGCGTTTTCCTTCTTTTGATGTGGTTGGCATGAGATTTATTTCCTGTGATTTCATGGATCTAGTTAACCTTCTTGGTTTGGAGTTTTCTTTCTAGTATCTTCCATGTATTCATAGATAGATATTTCTTTATTTTCTTAATTTTTTATTTATTCATTAAATCCTGATTACTGCTTCCCTCCCTACTCTCCACCCAGTCCCAGCCTCTTTCCCATCCTCACCTCCTCTTCCCTAATGAGAAGGGAAACCCAAGCTCTCCTGGGTACTTTCTCACATTGGCACATCAAGGCATAGCAGGACTAGGTACATCCTCTTCCACTGAGGCCAGATAAGGCAGTCCAGCTAGGGGAAAGGGATTTAAAGGAAGGCAACAGAGTAAGAGTCAGCCCCTGCTGTGGTGGTTAGAATGCCCACATTGATAACATACTGCAATTTGCTATGTATGTGAAGAGGGCCTACATTTAGCCCATTCATACTCTGTGATTGGCAGTTCAGTTTCTGGGAGTCCCAATGGGCCCAACATAGTTGACTCTGTTGGTCTTGACCTCTCTGGATGCCTCAATCATTCCTACACTCTTCTGCTGACTCTATCAATGATGCTATACTATGCTTAGAGATAGGAGTAGCTAGCATAACTGTCTTCTAAGAGGCATCATTGAGAAGCTAATGGAAACAAATAAGAGACCCATGGTCAAGCATTAGGCACAGCTCTGGGTAGACCTTTCTATCTCTCTATTCTTTAAGAATGAAGCTTCTTTAACTGCTAAAAAACAAACAAACAAAAAACAAAACACAAACAAAAACAACCAACCAAAGAACAAACCAAATCTTGTGTTAGCATTTGTTCTTTCCCTTGACCTGTAAAGCATTATACACATTAGAGTCAATATGCTTTCTGTGTGTTTTCTTAATTTCACCATCCCAGGTAGAGTAAAATCATCTGTTAGAGCTGATGAGATTGTTCAGCTGGTGAAGTGAACAATAAAAGTTTGATGACTTGAGTTTATCTCTGGAATCCATACAGAGGTAGGAGGAGAGAAATGGCTATTGAACAGTGCTGTCTGCCCTTTCCACATTTGTGTGCCTACACTCACACAGACACATAATAACAATAAATATATACCGTCTTAAAGAATCATTAAGTTGCATTGTTTGGAATTGCTTCACATCCCTCTGTCCTAGTGTGAAAAGCAGCATGAGTGGACTTGGTACTTCTTCACTTGGACCCCTTTTTGATATGAGACATCTTCTTGCTTGTCCAGTGATACCTTCATGACCTCGAAATGCCCCTTGTGTATAGTCACATGTAATAAATCTTTGAGAAGCCCAATATATTGTCTTACATTTTCAAAAGAACACAACTTACATATTATATGTACTGACAAGATTTTCAAACAGTCAATTCTGGCCACCATAAACATGACTTTGGGTAAGAGAAGGGAGGCTTCCTTTTGACACGGAGGGTGTCTCCAGCCAAAGATTTGCCCTGACATCACTCTATGATTAAATACTACCTCTGAGTTTGTGTGTGATCTCTGACTTGGAAATAGTCTTAGCTTCTCTAATGAATAGTGTCCTTAAACCTCAAATGTCATTAGTTCACATCTTGAGACCAGAAGCCTCATCCACAGATTCCAACACAATGATACAGGTAACTATAAAACCTTTCTTGTTGTTAAAATTTCATCTGCCCATCATGTTTAATGAAAGGTTATTGTCAAGAGACAATATCATCATTTATATAAAGTTAAGAACACACAGTATATAGAGTAGGTAGAATAAGTGAGATGCACTAATTACTAAGAATTCCTAGGAAACAAATATTTTTCTTTTCTTAACAGATCATCATTCTTTCAGCCACATATATAGTATATGAAATACATAATATATCACATTATATTATGAATATATATCCATAATATATTAATACATATTCATATATTCATATGCATATGAATATGCAGTAATCTTTTCCATGGATTATTATGCTCTGACCAAGGTGGAAACTATATTATAATTAATCTTCATGGATATATTTTCTTTTTATTCCTTTCCTTTTTTTCCTTCCATAGTTTATTGGACATTTTGTGTATTTACATTTCAAATGTTATCCCCTTCATGGTTCCTCCCTCTCCCATTCCCCTTCGCACCACCTCTATGAGGATGCTCTCCCTCCCACCCACTCACTCCCACCTCAACACCCTGCCATTCCCTAAAACTGGGGAAACAAACCTTCACAGGACCAAGTGCTTCTCCTCTTATTGATGCCAGACAATGCCACTCTCTGCTACATATGCAGCTGGAGCCATGAGTACCTCCATGTGTACCGTTTGGTTGGTGGTTTAATCCCTGGGAGCTCTGGTTGGTTACTATTGTTGTTTTTCTTATGGGGTTGAAAACCCCTTCACCTCCTTCAGTCCTTTCTCTAACTCCTCTATTGGGGTCCCTGTGCTCAATCTGATGGATAGCTTCAATCATGCTCATCTGTATTGGTCAGAATCTGGCAGAGCCTCTCAGGAGACAACCATATCCGTCTCTAGTCAGTAAGCTCTTCTTGGCATCAGCAATAGTGACTGGGTTTAGTGTCTGCAAATGGGATGGATCCCCAGGTGGGGCAGTCTCTGGGTAGTCTTTCCTTCAGTCTCTGCTCTACTCTTTGTCCCTTATTTCCTCCAATGAGTGTTTTGTTTCCCCCTTCTAAGAAGGACTGAAACACACATATTTTGGTCTTCCATTGTCTTGAGCTTCATATGATCTATGAATTTTATCATGTGTATTCTGAAATTTTGGGCTAATATCCACTTATACATGAGCACATATCATGTGTGTTCTTTTTGGCTTGGTAACGTTACCTCACTCAGGATAATATTTTCTAATTCCCTCTATTTGCCTAAAAGTCTCATGAAGTGATTGTTTTTAATACCTTAGTAGTACTCCATTAAGTAGATGTACCATATTTTCTGTATCCATTTCTCTGTTGAAGGACATCTGAGTTCTTTCTAGCTTCTGGCTATTATAAATAAAGCTGTTATGAACATAGTGGAGCATGTGTCCTTGTTATATGTTGGAGCATATTTTGGGTATATGCCCAGGAGTGGAATAGCTGTGTCCTCAGGTAGTGCAATGTTCAATTTTCTGAGGAACCACCACACTGATTTCCAGAGTGGTTATAACAGCTTGAAATGCCACCAACATTGGAGTAGTATTCCCCTTTCTCCACATTCTTGCCAGCGTCTGCTGTCACCTGAGGTTTTTATCTTAGCCATTCTGACTGATGTGAGGTGGAATCTAAGGGTTGTTTTGATTTGCATTTCCCTCATGACTAAGGATGTTGAACATTTCTTTAGGTGCTTCTTGGCCATTCTATATTCCTCAATTTAGAGTTCTTTGTTTAGCTCTGTACCCCATTTTAATAGGGTTATTTAGTTCTCTGCAGTCTAACTTCTTCAGTTCTTTGCATACAATAGATATTTGCCCTCTATCAGATGTAGGATTTGTTAAGGTCTTTTCCCAATCTGTTGGTTGCCATTTTGTCTAATTGATAGTGCTCTTTGCCTCACAGAAGCTTTGCAATTTTATGAGGTCCCATTTATCAATTCTTGATCTTAAGCATAAGCCATTCAGGAAATTTTCCCCAGGGCTCATGTGTTCAAGGCTCATTTCCACTTTCTTTTCTATCACTTTGAGTGTATCTGGTTTGATGTGGAGGTCCTTGATCTACTTGGACTTGAATTTTGTACAAAGAGATAAGAATGGATTGATTTGCATTCTTCAACATGCTGACCACCAGTTAAACCAGCACCATTTGTTAAAAATGCTGTCTTTTTTCCACTGGATGGTTTTAGTTACTTTGTCAAAAATCAAGTGACCATAGGTGTGTGGGTTCATTTCTGGGTCTTCAATTCTATTCCATTGATCTACCTGCCTGTCTTTGTACCAATACCATGCAGTTTTTATCACTATTGCTCTATAATATTGCTTGAAGTCAGGCATGGTGATTTCCCCAGTTCTTTTATTGTTGAGGATAGTTTTCTTTCGCTATCCTGGGTTTTTTGTTATTCCAAATGAATTTGCAAATTACTATTTCTATCTCTATGAAGAATTGGATTGGAATTTTGATGGGGATTGCATTAAATATGTAGATTGCTTTCGGCAAGATGGCCATTTTTACTATATTAATCCTGCCAATCCATGAGCATGGGATCTTTCCATCTTCTGAGATCTTCTTTGATTTCTTACCACAGAGACTTAAAGTTCTTGTCATAAAAATCTTTTGATTGCTTGGTTAGAGTCACACCACGATATTTAGTATTATTTGTGACTATTAGACCTTTTTCTAATTTCTTTCTCAGTTGGTTTTTCCTTTGAGTAGAGGAAGGCTACTCATTTGCTTGAGTTAATTTTATATATAGCCACTTTGCTGAAGTTGTTTATCAGCTTTAGGAATTCTCTGTGCAATTTTTGTGGTCACTTAAGTATACTATCATATCATCTGCCAACAGTGACATTTTGACTTCTTCTTTTCCAATTTGTATACCTTTGACATCTTTTAGTTGTCTAATTGCTCTGGCTAGGACTTCAAGTACTATATTGAATAGGTAGCAAAAGAATGGGCAGCCATTTTTATTGTGGAATGCTCTTTTTGTTCATCGATGAAGTTAATAGTTTTGCTGGGTGAAGTATTTGGCACTGCCATTTGGGCTCTCTTGATGTCTGGAGGACATCGGTCCAGGCCCTTATAGGTTTTAGTGTCTTCGTTGAAAAGTTGGGTGTAATGCTAGCAGGTCTACCTCTAGTTGTTACTTCTTTTTTTTTTTTATTTTGTAGCTCTAATAGTCTTTTCTTTTATGCATTCATTGTTTTGATTATTATGTGGTTAGGGGACTTTATTTCTGGAACAATATATTTGATGTTCTGTAAGCTTATACATTTATAGGCATCTGTTTCTTTAGACTAGAAATTTTTTCTTTGATTTTTTTTTAAAGTATTTTGTGGACCTTTAACCTGATAATTTTCTCCTTTTTTTCCTCTTATTCTTAGGTTTGGTCTTTTGTCATGTCCCAAATTTCCTGCATGTCTTATGTCAGGAATTTTCTGATTTAACTTTTCATTTGACTGATTTATTTACTTCTTCTATCGTGTCTTTAAAGCCTGGGATTCTTTCCCCAGTCTCTTGTATTCTGTTGGTGATACTTATATCTGTACTTCCTGTTGCTTACCTATATTTTCCATTTCCACAATCCCCACAATTTGTGTTTTCTTTCTTGCTTATTTTTCCTTGTCTAGATTTTGAACACTTTCATTTGTTTTCTACAGCTGTTTGGTTTTGCTTGGCCTTCTGTAAGGGAATTATTCATTTCCCCCATTTTAAAAAAAAAATTTATTAGATACATTTTTTTTTACTTACATTTCAAATGGTTTTCCCTTTCCCAGTTTCTTGTCCATAAGCCTGCATCCCCACTCCCTCCCCCATACAGGTGTACCTCCCTCCACTTCCCTTACCCCACCCCCAACATTCCTGTGCACTGGGGGTCCAACCTTGGCAGGACCAAAGGCTTCCCCATCCACTGGGCCCCAACAAGGCTGCATAGGAAGTTGAAGCCCTGGATCAGTCCATGTATAGACTTTCGGTAGTGGTTTAGTCCCTGGAAGCTCTGGTTGGTTGGCATTGTTGTTCTTACGGGGTTGCAAGGCCCTTCAGTTCTTTCAATCCTTCCTCTAATTCCCTTAAATGGGGTCCTGTTCTCAGTTCATTGATTTGCTGCTAGCATTGACTTCTGTATTGGACATGCTCTGGATGTGCTCAAGAGAGATCTATATCCGGTCCCTTTCAGCATGCATTTTTTTTTAGCTTCATCAATCTTAACTAGTTTTGGTGGCTGTATATATATGAGACACATGTGGGGCATGCACTAAATGGCCGTTTCTTCAGTTGCTGCTCCAAACTTTGCATCCATATCTCCTCCTATGGATATATTTTTCCCCTTTTAAAAAGGAGTGGGAGCTTCCGCATTTTGGTCAACCTTCTTCTTGAGCTTCCTGTGGTCTGTGGATTGCATCTTGGGTAATTCGAGCTTTTGGGCTTATATCCACTTATGAATAAGTGCATACCAAGTGTGTTTTTCTGTGATTGGGTTAACTCACTCAGGATGATATTTTCTAGTTCATTCCATTTGCCTATGAATTTCATGAAGTCATTGTTTTTGATCTTAGAGCATAAGCCATTGCAGTTTTGTTCAGGAAATTTTCCACAGTGCCCATGTGTTCAAGACCCTTTCCCGTTCTTTCTTCTATTAGTTTGAGTGTATCTGGTTTGATGTGTTGGTCCTTGATACACTTGGACTTAAGTTTTGTACATGGTGATAAGAATGAATTGATTTGCATTCTTCTACATGCTGATCTCCAGTTGAACCAGCACCATTTGTTGAAAATGCTATCTTTCTTCCATTGGATAGTTTTAGCTCCTTTGTTGAATATCAAGTGTCCATAGGTGTGTGGGTTCATTTCTGGGTCTTCAATTCTGTTCCACTGATCTATTTGCCTCTCTCTCTACCAATACCATACAGTTTTTATAATTATTGCTGTGTAATACTGCTTGAAGTCAGGGACGATGATTCTCCCAGATGTTCTTTTATTGTTGAGTATAGTTTCACTATCCTGTTTTTTGTTATTTCAAATGAATTTGCAAATTGCTCTTTCTATCTCTATAAAGAATTGTGTAGGAATTTTGATGGGGATTGCATTGAATCTGTTGATTGCTTTTGGTAAAATAGAATTTTTACCATATTAATCCTGCCAATCCATGAGCTTTCCATCTTCTGAGATCTACCTCAATTTCTTTCTTCAGAGGCTTGAAATTCTTGTCATACAAATCTTTCACTTGCTTGGTTAAAGTCACACCAAGATATTTGTATTATTTGGGACTATTGTGAAGGGTGTTATTTCCCTAATTTCTTTCTCATCCTTTCTATCCTTTGAGTAGAGGAAGGCTACTAATTTGTTTGAGTTAATTTATACCCGGTTATTTTGTTGAAGTTGTTTATCAGGTTAAGTAGTTCTCTGGTGGAATTTTGGGGTCACTTAAGTATACTATCATATCATCTGGAAATAGTGATAACTTGATTTCTTCTCTTCCAATTTGTATCCTTTTGACCTCTTTTCCTTGTCTGATTGCTCTAGCTAGGACTTCAAGTACTATTTTAAATAAGTAGGGAGAGAGTGGGCAGCCTTGTCTAGTCCCTGATTTTAGTGGGATTGCTTCAAGTTTCTCTCTATTTAGTTTGATATTGACTACTGGTTTTCTGTATATTGCTTTTACTATGTTTAGATATGGGCCTTGAATTCCTGATCTTTCCAGGACTTGTATCATGAAATGGTGTTGAATTTTTTTCAAATGCTTTCTCAGCATCTAATGAAATGATCATGTGGTTCTTATCTTCGAGTTTGGCTATATAGTGTATTATGTTGATGGATTTCCGTATATTAAACCATCCCTGCATCCCTGGGATAAAGCCTACTTAATCATAATGGATGATCGTTTTGATGCGTTCTTATATTCAGTTTGCAAGAATTTTATTGAATATTTTTGGGTCAATAGTCATACAGGAAATTGGTCTGAAGTTCTCTTTCTTTGTTGAGTCTTTGCGTGGTTTCAGTATTTGTAGCTTCTTAGAAGGAATTTGGTAGTGCTCCATCTGTTTTTATTTTTTGGAATAGTTTGGACAGTATTGGTATGAGGTCTTCTATGAAGATCTGATAGAATTCTGCACTAAACTTATCTGGTCCTGGGCTCTTTTTGGTTGGGAGACTTTTAATAACTGCTTCTATTTCTTTAGGAGTTATGGGGTTGTTTAGATAGTTTATTTGTTCCTGATTTAACTTTGGTACCTGGTATCTATCTAGAAACTTGGCCATTTCCTCCAGATTTTCCAGTTTTGTTGAATATAGGTTTTTGTAGTAGGATCTGATGATTTTTTTAATGTCCTCAGTCCTGTTGTTATGTCTCCCTTTTCATTTCTGATTTTGTTAATTTAGATTAGCCTCTCTGTGATCTCTGGTTAGTTTGGCTAAGGGATTATCTTCCTTGTTGATTTTCTCAAAGAACCAGCTTCTGGTTTTTTTGATTCTTTGTATAGTCCTTTTCGTTTCTACTTGGTTGATTTCAACCCTGAGTTTGATTATTTCCTGCCTTCTACTCTTCTTGGGTTTATTTATTTCTTTTTGTCCTAGAGCTTTTAGGTGTGCTGTCAAGCTGATGACATATGCTCTCCCCTCTTTCTTTTGCAGGCACTCAGAGCTATGAGTTTTCCTCTTAGCACAGCTTTCATTGTGTCCCATAAGTTTGGGAATGTTGTACCTTCATCTTCATTAAATTCTAAGAAGTCTTTCATTTCTTTCTTTATTTCTTCCTTGACCAAGTTGTCATTGAGTAGAGCATTGTTCAACTTCCATGTATAAGTGGGCTTTCTGTCATTATTGTTGTTATTGAAGACCAGTCTTAGTCTGTGGTAATCTGATAGGATGCATGGGATTATTTCTCTCTTCCTGTATCTGTTGAGGCCCGTTTTGTGGCCGATTATATGGTGAATTTTGGAGAAGATGCCATGATGTGCTGAGGAGAAGGTATATCCTTCTGTTTTAGGATGGAATGTTCTATAAATATCTGTTAAATCCATTTGGTTCATAACTTCTGTTATTTATGAGCTGAACACCCAGAAGTGCAGACATCCTGAGGCCACAGGACAGACTGCCACTTCTGCACACCTCTGCCCACATCCTTGGTCCAAGGGGAAACTGAACAGTGTCTCTGGACTCAGTAATATAGGAACAGTCAGCAGCCAGTACCTAGGTTTCTGGTCTGTACCCAGGATGGAACTGAACCAGGAGTTCTTTATATCCTTCTTACAGTCCTCTGTCATTATCATAAAATATGATTTTAAATCTAAATCTTACTTTTCCAGTGTGTTTGGATATCCAGTATTTTCTTTGGTGGGAGAACTTGGCTCTGATGATTCCAAGTAGTCTTGGTTTCTGTTGCTTAGGTTCCTGCGCTTTCCTCTAGCCATTGGGTTGTCTCTGGTGTTTGCTTGTCTTGCTGTTTCTGAGAGTGACTTGACCCCTCTGTAGGCCTCTGTGTCAGCTCCTGTAGAACTGTTTTCCTGTTTTCTTTCAGCCTTTCCTGAGAACAGATGCTCTGATTCCAGGTGTGTAGGTGTTCCTGGTGACTGTCTTCCAGCTCTAGCTGAGGGCAGGAATCAGAAGGGTCCTGCCCCTGATTGCTCCTAGGTCCTTGCATCCAGGGGACACAGTTGGCCCTAGGCAATTCCCTCTTGGTTCTGGAATGTGGGCAGAGGGTAGTCTCCTCTGGCTTCTCAGGAGTGTAAACACTTCTGAGGGTCCAGCTCTCTTCCCCCATGGGATTTGGGTTCAGGAAGCTGTTTGGCTGGTTCAATTCTGTCCTGGGTACAGAACAGAACCACAGGGACCAGCGACTGACTGTTCCTATATTCCTGAGTCCAGAGACACTGTATAGTTTCCCCTTGGACCAGAGATGTGGATAGAGGTGTGCAGAAGGGGCAGTCTGTCCTGCAGCCTCAGGATGTCTGCACTTCTGGGTATTCAGCTCTCTTCCCCACAGGATTTGGGTGCAGGGAGCATTTCCCCCATTTTTATATTTGCCTTCTCCTTAATTATTTTGATGGATTTATTCACTTCTTTAAGTACCTTTATTTTATTCATAAACTTGGTTTTAATGTCTATTTTTGTGCTTCTGCTGTGTTGGAATATTCTGAGCTTGTTATAGTTAACTATTTGGGCTGTTGTGGTGACATATTGCTCTGGCTGTTGTTGACTGTGATCTTATTCTGGTCTTTAGGCATCTGGGTTTGGGGTTATTATATGTCAAGTTGCTCATTTGTAAGTACATCTTTGTTAGGTGGGTGTTTTGTGCCTTGGTTCTGTATCCTCTCTAGTCTTCTGGACAGTATGATATCTCTTTGGCCGAGGGGGCCCATTAAAATTGGGAACTATATATCTGTTGACCCACATGGTTTTTTATCAGGCATAGGTTCTCTTCTTAATGTTAGGGACTGAGACATGGTGATAAAGAAGAGAATATTCACTGGGGATAGTGTGAGTTAGGGGAACTGTGAAACTAGAGAAGTTCTGTGAGCAGGTAACTGATTGGATGGAGTTCTAGGGGCTTCTGTTCCCGCTTGTCTAGCTGACAGCCTTTATATGAATTGGGGCTAGAATATAGTAAGTAGGAAGAAAGGAGGATTGGTAATATAGTCTGGCGGGGGAGCACCAAGGGAGTGGAAGAAATCTGTGCATTCTACCTCGTCTCCTGGAAGGCTTGATCTGTTTTGGGGCAGGGAGTTGGGGACTGCAACACAGAGAAGAGGTTGTGATGAGGGATAATGGATGATTGGTTCTGTTAGTAACTAGAGAGTGTGGAAGTTCAGTGTGTGGGTGGCCTAGCTGGTCTGTGGGCAGATATGGCCACTGGTTGGTGTAGGGGGTATTTGCTGGAGGGAACCTAGAGAATGGGGAAGGACTGGGCAGATGGCCTTCCTGGTTTTATGGCAGGTATGGGTTCTTACACAGCCACTATCTTAATTCAATTTTATTTCCCTATTACCTTCTATATTTTCAATAATCTTATCTTTCTTTGGCTATTTTTTCTAAGAAGTTTCCTTTTATTTTCAATCTAGATGGTTCTCATACAGTATAAATACCTATGTCTACTCCACAAATTTAACACAAGTATACAGCATAAACAACTTCTTGAGAAGAAAATGCATCATCTAGAGTTTTGTTTGATCTTATCCCATCTTCTTATTGAATTAGTTATAATAATTTTCCTATTGATAATGTTAGAAGCCTCAATATTGTTTTGATTCTTCACTCTTTTTACTTTTATGTCTAGACTTTGAATAGTCTTACTAGTGGTGCATTTTAATTGTTTAAAATTCTAAAATATTTTTTAAACATATAATTTAGACTAAGCCTGCATTTTGTTATTTCAGAATTATGTTATATCCTATATTTTTATGTCACAAATTTAATAAGACCACATAGTTCATTCAGTTATAAATCCTTCTTTAGTGATTCTTAATTTCATGATATTCCCAGTTTTTTCCTTTATATTTCTAGTTTATATTACTTTATCCTAAAGTTGTATGTATTCTAGCCTTAGACCATGAATGATTACTTGGAGTTGACCTCCTGGTGTAGCACTAAAAATCTGGCTTAGTCCACTTTTCAATTCACCCACGCTAGCATTCTTGGTCATCTGTCTAATCTCAAATTGAACTTTAGTTCTTCTAAGAATAATTTGATAATGTAAAATTTTGCACTTAAATATTCTGATGAGAATCTGAGATCTGAGATCTATTCTTCACCTGTTCACATTATATGACAAATCTAAGCCAACATCATATGGAATGGGAGGGAAACTAATATATTTCCCCCTGTGCCTACACTCAGCATCCTAATTTATTACAGTACTGGTAGCTTGACTCACTAGAATTGGGTAGTAATCTTAAGTGAAAAAACATGAATAGGAAAGAACAAAATTAAAGTATTCCTACTCACAGATGATAGGACTATAGCCATAATCAAAGCAATACACTTCTAAAAACACGGAAACTACCACAATTGAGAAATATATTATGTTAGTTTTCAATATTCAGTCTGAACATACAAAATTAAGTATTTTATCTATTGATGATAAATCTTTATCCTACCCACACTTTTTAAAATTTATTCCATAAGAATAAACCAGACCATCACATGGAGAGACCCTTGGTTCCACCTGCATATGTAGCAGTGAATGGCATTGTCTGGCATCAATAGGAGAAGAAGCCCTTGGTCCTGTGAAGACTCAATTTTTCCAGTGTAGGGGAATGCTAGGTTGGTGAGGTGGGCATCAGTGGGTGGGAGGGGTAGTACTCTCATAAAAACAGGGGAGGAGGAATGGGAGAGGGGAGTTTCAGAAGAGAACCCGATAAAGGGGATAACATCTGAAATGTAAATGCATAAAATATCCAATAAAAAATTTCTATAGTAAAAATTAAAGGAGACCAATTAAAAATACACAAATGGGAGTTCCAGCCATGTTCATGACTTTAAAGATTTAACATTTTTAAAATAAATATTCTATCTAAAATTTTGTGTACTTTCAATGAAATTTTGGTCAAACTAGCTAGGATAGTCTTCACAGAATTAGACAATATATCCCCAGAACTCATACTGCAAAAGACAATGCATATCTAAAACAATCTTGAACAATAACAACCAATATTCAGAGTGAGTACGAGTGAAATTTAAACCTTATCAGCATGCAAAGAAATAACCCAGCTGAAATTGTATAGCTGACTGGGATGGTATGTACAATAAGCACTTGTCTGGCCAAGGAAGAAGAATTGCTAAGAGTTCAAAGATAGCTTGGGCTATACAGCGAGTGTAAGACTGGCATAGACCACAGAGACTTAAAAAATCTTTCAAAATAAGAAAGATAAATGATCAACAAGTGTTTGAAAAGTGTTCATTATCACTAGCCATCGGAGAAATGTACCAAGACGAAAATCGGATAACTTTTAGTAAGATTATAATTTTTGAAAAACAAAGAATAACAAATGCTTGGAAGGGTAGCAAGTAACATTTTGGTAAAACGTAAATTAAGTACCATCTTTCAGAAAGCTAAAAATCAGTGTTCTGTTCTTTAATCTGCTATTCATATTTAACAAATCAGAGACCAATATTGTACAATGTATTTCCTCCATATCTGTTCCCATTGTTTATATTCAGATGGCTCAAGAAGTTAACTATCTGGAGTGACTCGTTCACTTCTGGGTATGTTTCCAAAATTGATGGAATAACCCACCAAGCAGATACCTGAACCTTCCTGTTCATTGTAGCACTAGTCACGTAGTCACAGCAGCTAAACGGAGTTGATGCCTGTGTCTATCCATGATGACTGCATAAAACAGCACAGATCATAGCCACCAGGAATTCCCAATTCATTACAAAAACAATGTCTTTAGTTATTTTTAGAGAAAAAAATAAATTCACTAATTTGTAGAGAAGAAAAGACAGAACTGAAGAAATTATAGTAAACAAAATAATACAGACTCAGAAGCACAAAGCCATTGTTCTGCTTCTAGTGTGAAATCTGAAATACTGACAGAAATACAGAATTGTTAACCCTGAAGATTGGGGAATAATACAAAGGAGGGATAAATGGAATTGGCTTTGACCACTGTCTTTTTGTGTGCGTTGAAATAACACAATCTTTTTTTATTTTACACTCCAGATTTTATTCCCCTCCTGGTCCACCCTCCAACCATTCCATATCCCATATCTTACCCTTTTCCCCATCTCCAGGAGATTGCCCACCATACCCACTGCACCAGACCTCTAAACTCCCTAGGGCCTCCAGTCTCTTGAAGGTTAGGTACATCTTTACTGACTGAACCCAGGCCCGGGAGTCCTCTGCTTTATATATGTGTTGGAGGCCTCATCTCAGCTGGCGTATGCTGCCTGGTTGGTGATCCAGTGTCTGAGAGCTCTCGGGGGTCCAGGTTAATTGAGGCTGCTGGTCCTCCTACAGGGTTGCCCTCCTCCTCAGCTTCCTCCAGCTTTCCCCTAATTCAACCACAGGGTCAGCAGCTTCTGTCTATTGGTTGGGTGTAAATCTTTGCATCCGTCTCTTTCAGCTGCTTGTTGGGTCTTCAGGAAGGTAGTCATGATAGATCCCTTTCTGTGAGAGCTCTAAAGCCTCAGTAATGGTGTCAGGCCTTGGGGCCTCTGCTTGAGCTGGATCCCACTTTGGGCCTGTCGCTGGACCTAGACAAGTGAAAAACAATGATGTTCTGAGAAGTTCATGCATATGGAATTATGAAAGCTTTAGATTCAAAAATGTAGATGTAATTTTTTTTTGACTTGTATAAGTTTGGACTTAATTTATCTGCTTGGCTGTCATATAACCATTTAAATTATATATAATAAACCCTATCAACCTCAAAAAACCCCACATAGTCTAGTTAATAGGTAGAAGGACTACATGAGGATCTGAAATAAATTATAATACAGTGCTTTGTAATGTATTTGTACTGCATTAAATAAAGAGATGGGACAGATAGACAGTATTCTTGCTTTTTGGAATAATTATTTTGTTATTCAAACAGTGAAATGTAGATTACACATTTCATTTTGGTGAACATTGTGCTCTCTGTGTACTTTTCAGCAGTTCCTGAAACGATATTTCTGAGTTCACAACTGCTGCAGTGGCTACTTCTTGACAACAGAAATAAATGGAAAATGGAACATTTGTTCAGTTCTATTGATTTCCTTAATCACTGAACCTTAACGCAATTTGTCCACTAGAATTTGAACTCCTGGTGGACAAGGACTGCGTTTTATTTATCTTTGTAATAGCAGCATTTTTGGTTGACTGTTTACAGTATCTGGAAAAGTATTAATACATAGCTTCTTTGAAAAGTCATCGTGTAATTAGAAAGTCCAAGAAGAAAAACAGCAAGAGCAAACTTGCATTTGCTTCCTGGACTTCACAAGGCACTGTTGGAATGGAAAATGTTTTAATGGATCTGCAGAAGTGTGAAGCTTCATCAGCTGTCTTGAAAAACAGAAAGGGTGCATGGGCTTATTTTCTATATGAGTATAGCCCACACATCATCAGAAGCACAAATTCAAGCAATGCTCAGTCTGGGATTTAGTGCCTGCTTGGGAAAAAAATTATTCACAAAATCACCAGTAGGTATTTTTTTTTAATTTTTAAATGTTTTATTGATTTTTTTTTGAGACAGGGTTTCTCTTTATAGCCTGGTTGTCCTCGAACTCAGTTTATAGGCCAGGGTGGCTTTGAATGCCCAGAGATCTGCTTACTTCTCCCTCCTGAATTTTGGGATTAGTCTACGGCCATACCACCCTGAACGCGCCCGATCTTGTCTGAATTTTGGGATTAAAGAGACTACTACCCTGCTTTGTTTGGATAAAGCATTTGTAATTACCTTTAATTTAAATATAAATTCTCTTCATTGCCCAAAATATGTATCCTTAGTTATGGTAAGAAGTCAGGAAACATAAAAACTAGCTATATACACATCTTAAATCATAATGTAATATTAATTAAGACCACATTCCCTATAACAAACACAAATTAATAATCGAATGACAAACCTGAGTACATTTAGAAAATAATAACATGACTCACAGTCCTCAAATGATGCAGAGGTTGCTAATGATCGGGTTTATTTTTACTGCCTTTGAAAATATTTTTCCAGAGGAATCAAAACAAAATATTCACCTGCTAATAAAGTAGATTTTTAAAGGCCTTTGTGTGTCCTGTAAGCTGTTAAATAATCAGTAAATGAAAGAATTTGTTTAAAAGCTGTCGACTAACATAAAAACCTAGAAAGTACATATGAAGTTATACTGTTCTTTAAAATAGAACTCTAGGCTGAAGACAGATATCGGGCATTTCCGACAGGCTCTTAGAGATGTAAAAACAGACATTTAGTTACAGTGACTCCCTTGGATTGATGCTCTCTGCTGCCCACACAACTGAAACATTTCTTTTTCCAGCTGCTGAGTATTCAATCTGACAACTCTCAGCTAAGTTTCTTTTACAGAATATCTTTTCCTGTCACTGTACCAAGATCGTTGAGTCAAATTCATCAGTTGGGTGTCTCTCAACCCTACTTCACCTGTAGGATGTCACCAACATCTCTGACAAACATCCAGTTAATGGTGGTTAAGTTCTGGGCTAGAGGTTTCCAAGTATTTGACATATAATTCAAGATTAAAGTAAAGACATACTCGGTAGGTGAAGTAGCAGGGAAAACTTTATTCTGAGCCCAGTGCTAGTCCACATTAGAAGGAAGATACTGTCAAGTTTGGTGGCACATCATGGGTAGAAGTACTAAAAGACTCCAATTAATGTTAGAACTATCTTTCATGGGTTTACATGGAAGATTGGTGAATAGGAGCACAATTTTTATGTGGTTATATATTATGATCAGCAGATTAACTTATATAACCACTTACTATCTGCATATACGTGTTTCCAGAATACATCTGATTTTAATAATATACTGAGTAAGTTATACATAGACACAAGATGGTAAATGGTAAATTCTTCCTGAAGTTCACTTTGGGTTACAGTTTTTCTCTATTGAATAAGAACCCCAAATGAATCTAGGCCTGATTCCCCTACTCCCACCACATACCATTTTACCTGGACACAGTTGGAGTATAGTTGAATATGTCTATACTTGATGATCACTAAAGGGAGGAGAAACTTACTTGGTAGTTTAGAGAAGATAGTACTGAAAATGTGATGAGACCAGATACTGGATTGGTTTGTTCAGAGAAGGATAGAACAGACACAAAAGAGTCACTGGCTGCCAAGAGCATATTATCAGAAGAGAAGCGAGTGTGTAACCCGAGGAAGTCACTAAACTAGTCCCTGCCACTGCCTGCCTCAATCCACCACACAGATATCAGCTTGGGATCTTCTTTCTGAAGAAGCCAATCTTCAACAGATAGTCTGACTAAAAACATGAAACAGATATAAATATAGAATTCATGTTATGTTTATAAGGATAATGAAACTGTTGGAAAGAAACAAGTCTGTCTTAACTATTTTCTCTTTCAAACACTTTGGAAGGTGTTTGGTTAGAAATAGCTTGGTCTATGTCTGTAATCATAGCAATGCAGATACCCATAACTATACAGTGACAGAGCTTCCTGGGGCTTCTCCAGCACCCTTCTTACCACGGTTGCCGTATCTTTCCTTTCTTCTTTTAAAAATGACAGTACTTCTTTGCTTTCCAACAAACTAATATTCTTGAAAGTTGCAGTAATATAAATGAAGAAAGGCCAGTAAAAATGGCTCAGTGAGTAAAGGCCATGTGTGCCAGTCTTCACAGCCTAAGACCCTGAATTCCACCTGATGGAAGGCAAATACAAACTCCAGAAAGTCTTCATCTGATCCCTTCCCCAAAACCATGGCACAGAAACTCTCACACACATCCACCCTGCACCACATTCACATGATGAAATACATATATAAATGTACAAAAATGAAAAGAATACTGAATTCTATGCTGGAAAACCAATGTTTTGATGCCATAAGTACCTGAAATCTTTCCTGACTGTTCAAAGCAACCATTTCCTAAATGGACTTAGGAAACTAGTTGTATTTTCCTAAGGCGTTTTTAAAAGGGCACTTTTAAAAGATGAGTGTTTGGATTTTGGAACACTCCAGAATAAGGCTCCATCGATAAACCACTCTCCCAGATGAATTCAGTACTCAATTAGACATAGTAACAAACCAAATAACAGAAGTAAAAGCATTATCCAAGGAAGAAACCAATAGCTTAAATTCATAGTTTCTAGTGCACCTCCAACTTGACTATGCATATTTCACATGATGATTGGCCTCACTCTCACTACCTCTAGACTGGAACCCAAGTTTATCCATTTCAAGAAAGCATTCTATTCATTCTGCTCATGAGATATGCTAAGAAGCAAACATTTGGCTGGATTGGAAGCAGTGAGAAAATGAAACATTTGATCTTATCAGGAACCTCTGACAGTTTAGAATTTTATATAAGAGTTTATCTTTATTTTATCTTATTGTAATTTCATTACTACTCTCCTAGAGTATACATGTGCAGATGTGATAGAAATTATTTTCTTCTGTAAGTTGGGTTTTTTGGGCACAGAACAACATAGACCCAGCCTTGGGTTTTGTAACCATCACTACTTCCAGACATCGGAAAGGCCTGCGATTCTGACTCAATCATGAAAGTATCCTCGATCAAGGTATTTGCAGTGGTATCAAGTATTCTCAAATTGATCATCTGCTTTCTATGTTCTTCAGGCCTCCCAGATCAATGAGTTTTTAAGGGTCTCAGTAAGATAAAAGGGTCCTGTAGGACAAAAGTAGTGTGATACATTATTAGATGACTTCCAGTAGAAGACTAGCAAATAGACTGACTTACTACATTTCAGATGTATGACTTTTAAGCCACTACATGAATTGGTAACTCAATGTTGATGATGAGCGTAGCTTTAGTTTTTTTCAAAATCGATTTTTAATAATGGTTCTTCAACAATTTTATCTCCCTCGTAGCCCACCACCCACCAGAGGTAGTGGAAAAGAAAGAATATGGGGGAAAATAGACCTGTGTAGAAAGGTTCTTTAGGGCAACTCCTGTCTGAGCTGTCTGGAAATTGGCAGTTCATTTCATAGGTCAGCGACAGCAGCTGGATCGACTCTCAAACACTTCGAGTCTATGTGAACAGACCAGCTCGGTGGAGTTGGGATAGAAAACACGAATCAGCAGCAGTTGCACTATGTAGCAGAGACAGCCAGGCCTCAGCCTTGGCATGAATCAGCAGGAGGGATCTGAAGGTAGGCTAGGGAAGTGCTTGGCGAAGAACAGTAGATTCGAGACCAACAAGCTTTGCACAGCTAGCTCTATAAGCAAGCCTAGCTCAGTCTCTGTCATTGTACCCTCTCAATATCACATATCCTCCACATGTCTTACCTCCAATGTGTGTCTGTCTCAGCTGACATCAATCTGCCAATCATCCCGAGTCTGAAGAACTGGCAAGAAACTGCAACACACTACTAGAAGCTTTTTGGTACATTTTTCTCTACGGATTCCTGACAAACGGAGCTCAACTAACACAATGAAGGGACCTAATGCATACATGTTGTTAGCAAAGAATCCTAGACCATGTGTCCTTTGATGTGCTTGCGTTAGCAGAACATCCTCTTTCTTGTGTCTGCTTCCATGAAACCTTCCTTCATGCATCTGCCTTAGTCTTTCACCTCTGTCCACTTCAGCTGTACATTCCTTCATGTTTGCCCCAGCAAAACACCATCCAACAGACTTTCCAATGAACCCGCAAATTTCCACTTAAGATGAGCATGAAAGAGGTGTTTTAACAGTTGATTTATCAAACTCATGTTCTCATTAGCTCTGCTTTATTGTCTGATCCTTATGCTACAAATGTATAACAGCTGAGTTTTAGATGAATGCTATCTATGTTGAAACTGCATCATGTAGTCATATATATATTATATAATATTTTTGTAGTACATGTATATTTCATTTTGCCTTTCCTTATTAAAACACTGGGCTGTCATTATCTAATGTCTTTATTCTGGGACTATCTGGAGATAAAACTAACCCCAATATAATTAAATTAAATTAAATAACAACCAACGTGTCAGATAACTTTAGTCAAGGTCTCCCTAGAATAGTGAAAGCTTTGTTACAGAAATCCAAGGCCTCTTGGAACTTCCCTCTGCTGAGTTTTGACTCTTATCTGAATTGAGTACAATTTTCTTTTAAACCCTTAAGGAGATTGCTGATCTCCCTTTTTTTTCTAATTTTAAGCCAATGATTAATACTTAGAAGGTTTTCCTTTGCTTCCTTTACTGTTAATAATCTTTTTGGCATAGATTTGAAGAATGAATTATTTGTGTAGAAATACTCCCATAATATGAGATGATTTCCAAACAAGTCTTTTATTATAGGATTCATTTCATGTTATCTCTTCATGACTAAAAGATATTTCAACATCCCATGAGACATTTGTTCATTTTAAGTCTGTAGTTTGGAATGTGTGGACTAGAGTACCACCTTTTTCCATGCCTGTCAACTGCTATAGAGCTTGCATTCCTCTTGTATAGCGATTGTGGATGGGTTACTCAGAGACTTTCAGAACTTATGACAAGCAAACTTCCCAGCAAAGACATGGATTACTCTAGAGATAATTTACAAATGTCTTTCCATGAACATTACTCCCACTTTCCTGGAATCGCGATATTTCTAATTGAAACAGGAATGCAAGACTAACAGAGTTTGTCTCTAGTTACCTACTGTTCATAAATATATTTTAACATGGTTTTACAGACTAATTCATCCATTCTCAGCTTTAAAGTACTTCTAATATATATATATATATATATATATATATATATATATATATATATATATGTATATGTGTGTGTGTGTGTGTGTGTGTGTGTGTGTGTGTGTGTGTGTATGTATGTTTCCTGGGACCCTTACAGTATCAGATTGTAGAGATAGTGGGTGGGGTCAAATGATTTACATTTCTTGACTGTTCCTCAGGAGGCTAAATGCTAATGCTGAAGCCACAATCTAGAGCATATTTTGAAAACTATAGGGCCTCTGTTTTCAAGCTTCCTCTCCAAATTCCATCCTGAAGAATCAAGATTCATTAAGTGCAAATATCAATTTACATATAAAAATAGAAAAGGAGTAAAATATAATGTAAGATAGTGCTGCCCAGCTCTGACTGGAAGCCTCTTGAGAAGAGTTTGAGGCCAGCTCACGTCAGCTTAAGAAGACTCTGGTTTAAAACAACAACAACCAAACAAACAAGAGAACAAAAACCATATACTTAATGTGAGCATGAGGAAATATTGTGAAGTGTTGGGAATGTTTGCTGACTTTGTTTTAGTTTTATTTTATGTCTTGTTTATGTTTTGTTTTATGTCTTTGTACATATTTGTTTAAATGCAGATATTTATATGCTAAAGACAGTCAACACTCTTGTGTCATTGAAAAATCAAAAACAATGTAATCTACTCAGCTAATTTAGGCTAAAGTTCAGTGGTTAGAATTAATGATGGCCCTCCTTGAGGCAGCTGAATTTTAACATATCTGTCCCCTAGTTGTGGTTTTTCAGTTGCTATCCCACTCTTGGGGAACAGTCTATACAGGAAGGAGCAAGGTAGACAAGGACAGCCCACTGTCAGACTTTTGAGTAGTTAAAACTTCTTGAATTCAGATCAATTTTTCATTGTCTTCCCTTTATGAATGAATGGTTACTCTACAACCAGGTAGGTAAAATGCTACCCCAGTCTCTACCATTGTAACACAGTTTTATAGTTATTTTTTTTTCTCCTGAAATTGTCTTTACTCTTGCTTTCCTGGTTATTTTCATTTTTCTAAACTACAGTGCTGAAGTCACAACTGTTTGTTGACAAGATCAATATAACAATCAGAGGATTCTCTACATGGAACTCAAGGCAGAGACATGACCCCAGAGGGGGAAACCATTTCTGTTTATTTTGCATGCACAAGGACCAGATTTAAAACATTAAACTCTATGCCACACCTTCCTCCACATATCATTCCTCTAGATATCCTGTCATGAATCAGGGAGTTTGAAATCAATAACAGATATCTAGAAAACTAGTAGAAAATAAAACTGGCTATTTCTCTTGGACAACTAAAAGCAAGAAAGAATGTTTGCTATATCTGAGTCCTTTGTTTCTTGGAATTTTCTACTAACAAAAGAGAAAAATATCTGTCCTATCAGTTAAATATTAAAAAAAAATGGTATTGTTCAGAGAGAGGGTTTACATTTGGAGGATCCATTTGGTGCCATAGAGTCTTTTGAAAGATGTTGCTGTCATTACTATGGGCCATTTGCTTCACCTGCTAATTCCCAGGAACGTGAATGTAGCAGGAGGTTAGCGCCCGAGGCAGTCCTGCCTAATGCGGGAGCCAAATCAGCGCAATGGTTCCGGTAAGTATAAATGTTTTGTCACCTTCTCAGTACCAGAGAGCTCAAATTGCTGAACATTTTATTTCCTCTCATTTCTGAGAAGCATGTGCTCCTTATTATAAAAGGTTTAGGGATGGCATACTGTGTAATAGCTCAGATGAGTGAAAACAAATTTAAATATAAGCAATGCTCTGGCTTATGCTTTACATGTTGTAAATACTCTTAGAAACAGTATGGGGCCTTATTAAGTTTGAACCTCAGGTCTTTCAACTTCCCCGAGAATAGGGAACAAATGGTAAGTGCATGAGAAAATAAGTAACTAACCTTTGTGATTTCCTACTTCAGCTCAAGCCCAGATATTTTTGTCAGTTGCTAATTACAGCCATATTTCTCTAACGTATTTTCTTTTGAAAAAGGAAAACAAAAAGAGGAGAGAAGCATTTCAAGGAGAAAAGCAGCATCAGGCACCACAGATTCACAATTTTCTGAGCTGAGAGGGACTTACCAGAAAGGAGGCAATTGGCAGGGCTGCCTGCTGGAAACGAGAGAGCTGGCATTTAACTAGATTAGCTAGAAGTGGAAATCAGACTGTGATAGGTCTAGAGGAGAAAACTGTAAGGATTCGGGCTTGAAAGAGTTGGATGTCTCGGGCCAACAAGGAGCTGAAAGCACACGGGTCTGTGTATAGATTCATTAAGTGCTTGCTTGCTCTTCCCCCTTGCTGGATACAAGCTTATGTATAATGCATACTCACTCCCAGCACCCCTCCCCTACTGAGTCACCTTCGTACACCTCACATGCCTTAAGAGGAGGAACAGAAGTAACAACATCATTTTTACATTATAAAGAATTCAGCAGAAAGCAGAAAACCGATTCATTTAAAGTCAGATATCTCAAGCGCTAAAGAGATGTAAGTAATCTGAGGTATTACGCTATATATTTTTTTTCTAGAATGTTTATACTGAATGCGACCAGAGTTCTTTAGGGCCGGATCTCCAGGTTCTCGTCCACCTTTCCTTGGAGGTTAAGATGCTAAGCATTGCACTAAGTGCTAGCCTCGGAGTGATGCTGATAACCCCTCGCAGCATGGGGCTGCTTCCAATCAAGGCACCAAACAGGTGGTTTTGTTGATCACAAAGCCTGAGTCCTCTTCTGAAATTTCCGTTACTCTTTTTATTGCTTTCTTATTTTTCTACCCAGACAAGTTGTACTGTTAACAGGAACGATGTCTGCGGCCCCCATGCATTGTATTAAAGTAATCAGACACCCACAAACTGTCACTTTCATTTCCTGCCATGGTCCATTTCTTTAGCTGCATGTTTATCGGGGTAGCTGCATGCCCCGTGCCACCGTGTATCAGAAATAGAAGCTGAAATGTGTGCAGGTGCTAAGACAACGTGAGAAGAAAACACTAAATACTCGTAACTCCGTGGCTGGCTCTGAGTTTACATCACTCGTTCGCGAGTTTACAAATGCTTTTTTTTGTCTGTCGGATCAAATAAAAATCCTTACCTGATTGCTACAGGATTTTCCTAATCCTCCCACAGTAGCTAAAGACTATCCCTGGGTTCACTTTGTTTGCCGTAGTAGCATGTTCAAGAGTGATGTGGAGCGAGCCGAAGTGTTTCCGTCAGCAGCTACCAGAGAAGCTTTTGTGACGGTAAGAATAAGATTTGGTTGTCCTTCACAAGGACCTTACTCCCAGATGTTTTGCCATAAATATGTGTCTTCGAAACTTGGAAGACTATCAGGAAACAGGTGCTATTCTATTAATAGGCAAGATGTATCCACTGAAAGGGAAGGTATAGAGTATGCGAAAGTCAGGTGGCCCACAGTTGAATAGTTTCTCCACAATAACTAATCACGCTAAGCTTACATCTATTTATCACAAAGTCTATAATTACAAGCCAGGTGGCTGTAGTTAGGGGACTGTGCGGATTTTAAGCAGGTTGTTTGGTTCAACCTTACATCTTTAAAGATGATGTGTCTACCTGAGTACCTGAAGACGTGGCTTATGTCTGCCTCAAAACTGTGCACCTCTCAGCCTTAACTTATCTGTGAACTTTCACCTTAGCTTACCTACATAAATCGAGTTCTACAAATAGCCCGACCCGTTTGAAAACACAATGGCTAGGATTAACAGGAGAATCCATGGAATTTGGTTCCAGAAGTTACAAGTCTCTCTACTGAATTCTATTTGTGATCAGTAAAACTGGAGTTTGCTGATGCGTTATTTAAAAATCCAAAAGGCTAAAGATTCACTTACTCTGACAACTCTCATGTGGTATTCTGAGTAGTGACATAATAGGGACATAATTTGGATGTAAAGCTATTTATACGTTGCCAAATATTTAGTGATTGTTATTTATAGCTACAAATTGGTAGGGTCTCTGAAGGACCTAGAGGAGGACAAGGGATGGTCCCTGAAGTGGTGACACTTTCTTCTCAAGTAGGGAGCAAGATGAAAAGAATTATGCTGTCTATTCAGGCTCTACCCCTGGCACAGATATCACTACCTCCAGTACCATACTTAAAGGGAGTAGTTAAGATGACTTAATACACAAGTTAATATGTTAAGAAAACTGTAGGAAAGACACTTGAGTGGGCTGGCTGTTCTACTTTTGTTTTATTGTATGGTAAATTACCTAAACCACTATTACTATGTGACATATACCCATTTATCATTTTACAGTTCTCTAGGTCCTGGGAGCCATCTAGAAGTGGGGTCTTGTCATTTTTGTTCAAGGCTGAATATGTGTATATTGATATGTGTATTTCTCCATGTGCAATTATCTGTTGACAGAACTTAGGTTCTTAACTCTTATTACTGCATTCCTTTACTTATCAACTACTGTCTATGGACTACTCAACTCACAGAGACTTCTCTGCTGTCTCAGGTGGTGTTGCTCTTTTGGTCTCTTAGAACATGTAAAGTGCAAACACACGAGTATATTTTGCTTGAAAGATTTCTGATAAGGAAGGTTCTGGTTGCTCTTCGTAAGGCTTACTTAAAAGATTCCCCTGCATCAATTCCACTTGATTAACTTAAATCCAACAGTTTAGTTAACATATACATAAAATGAAATGCCATCAAATTCATAAATCATTGGGCCAATTCACAGGAAATAGTTGTAAGCTGCTATAATTTAGTGTGTTTGCAACCCATCTAGTCAATCCACATAACTTCACAAAGCCGTTGCAAGATAATTCTGAACTGAAAATTTAAAAACAAAATTTAGCGAGACCATAAATATATTCAGTCTTAATTGATAGTATGTTCTCTGTGTAGAATCTGATTTCCATGTAGTAGGCTGCAGCTTAAAATTGCTTGTTCTACAGTTGAAATACTGTTTAAAAATGGGAAGAGAGAGAGAGAGACACAGAGAGAGAGAGAGAGAGAGAGAGAGAGAGAGAGAGGGAGGGAGGAAGGAGGAGGACGAGGAGGAGGTGGAGGAGGAGGAAGAAGAAAAAGAGGAGGAAGGAGAACAGAAACCAGGAAAATGAAAGAAGAGTAAACAAGACAGGAGGAAAAGGTTAGGGATGAAGAGGAAGGAGAGAGGGACAGGATGAAGTACAATACTGAGGAAGATAAAGATGAGGAAGGGACATGTGACCTTCAATCCTCCTGCCCCCAGCATTTCTTACTTGGCTGTTTAGAGTGAAAACTAAACTCAGCTAAGCTAAGCTAAATTAAAATGCTGCCACCTCCTCTTAGCTCTAAGGCAAAACAACAACAAAATAAAACAAACAATCAAACCAGAAGGCAGTCTTTTAAATTGTAGAGCAAAGGAACTAAAACACTACATAAACATTAGTATTAAAGCAAAAAAACGAAAAACAAAACAAAACAAACGAAAAAAACACACCACCAAAATACAAAAACAAAACCCCTGCAAGTTCTTTCTTTTTCTTTCCTTTTTCTTTTTTGGCTTTTTTCTTTCTTTCTTACACTACAGTATGTAGGAGGGTGTCTGGAAATCTCATGTGTTTGTAGGAACAGGAGTGTATGGAGAAACTGGGGTATTCTCACTTCTGTGGGCAGTTAGGTAGATGTTTAGCCTCAGAAGGGTAACCCTGCTTATCAATCCATTAATGTTTCAGTACTCCATGGTCCCACCTAATGACAAGTGCTCTGTCATTGAACCTAAACTCTAAGAAAAAATATTCTATTTTGGCATTGTTTGAACTTGTTTGACATTTAATATCTATTTGTTTGAAGATACAAATATTTCCATGCTGTGTAATATCCCTTACCCACGAGGCATATGCAATTGTTTACTCACCCCAGAAAGTAAACAACAGACTAAAGATACCATTTTACCAAAGCCCAACTTGCTGGATCAATGTGTTTGTTGGAGTTACTGACAAGAGTATGGTTCGTGATTACTTGGATAACCAAGAAGAACTCAAAGGCAGCTACTTCACTGAAAAGTCTAACTTAACTTAAGTGCTACATTATGAAACCAGGAGCTCTCTGCCCAACTTGCAACCAGCCATGCAGGTTGAAGAGTATCTTTTTCTAGGCCACCAGCAAATCAGTCTTTTTCCTAGGAGTCCACTTCTGTCATAACTTTGAGAAGTGGCCTTTTAAATCTTGTTAGTTTTTAGCACTTCCTGAGACTTGGGAGGTGTTTACTTCCTGAGTCTCATGAACCTCTAATTCTTTACTGGAGGGAATGTTTCAAAGAGGTGAAATTGCTACACAATATCCCATTTCTGGATATTACTGTTTTAATAATTCCAGTGTTATTACTTTTATTCCCTTGAAAAGAAAAAAAAATCACTAGAGTAGCAAAACCCAGTAGCTTCAAGGTGTTATTGACATTGTACTTATGCATATTTTTAACCTGTATTTTTTTCTAGACTGTTTCTCTTACTCTTCAAGCAATCACCTCGAATATATCCTAACATTCTGAGACATCACTTAAATTCATAATACATTCAAAATTTTTGTAATTGAAAGTATAAACGTCTTTCATGTGTTAAGGGAATCGGGGTGATATTGACGTTTATAGAGTTTGCTTTAGTCACGTGTACCACCTCTTTTTCAGCTTCACCTTCCACTAAAGCAGTGTTTTATGTGCTCCTTGAGTCTACTTTGTCTTTGTCATATTAGTTTGCTGTCCCTCAGATTTCTCTTCCCTTAGAAGTCCTTTCTGCACATTTATTATAGTTTCAATTTTAACATTGTGAATTTTTATTGTCAATGATCCTTCTTCTTAGAGAAAGAGGAGCTTCTGAGAGGGAAGGGCAGAGATATGGCCTAGGGAGTAAAAGTGTTCAACATCCTTAAGTCAGCAGGAAAATTCAAATCAAAACAACCCTGAGATTCCACCTCACACCACTCAGACTGACTAAGATCAAAAACTCAGGTGACAGCAGATGCTGGCAAGGATGTGGAGAAAGAGGAACACTCCTCCATTCTTGGTGGGATTGCAAACTGGTACAACCACTTTGGAAATCAGTCTGGAGTTTCCTCAGTAAATAGGACATTCCATTACTTGAGGACCTAGTTTCATCTCTCGTGGGCATATACCCAAAAGATTCTCCAACATACAACTAAGACACATGCTCCACTATGTTCATAGCAGCCGTATTTATAATAGCCGGAAGCTGGAAAGAACCGAGATGCCCTTCAACAGAAGAATGGATTAAAAAACATGTAGTACATCTACACAATGGAGTACTATGCAGCTATCTAAAACAATGACTTCATGAAATTCATAGACTAATGGAATGAACTAGAAAATATCATCCTGAGTGAGGTAACTCAATTCCAGAAAAACACACTTGGTATGCACTCACTGATAGATGGATATTAGCCAAGAAGCTCGAATTACCCAAGATGCAATCCACAGACCACAGGAAGCTCAAGAAGAAGGATGACCAAAATGCAGATGTCCCCACTCCTTCTTAAAAGGGGGAAAAATATCCATAGGAGGGGACATGGAAGTTTAGAGCAATGACTCAAGGAATGGCCATTGAGAGACTGCCCCACATGTGGCATATTATATATATATATATATATATATATATATATATATATATATATATATATATAGTATACACAGCCACCAAAACTAGATGAGATCAATGAAACTAAAAAATGCATGTGCATGCTGAAAGGGACTGGGATGTATCATGAGAGATACATCCAGAGAATGTCCAATACAGAAGTCAATGCTAGCAGCAAACTACTGAACTGAGAACAGGACCCCCTTGTGGGGAATTAGAGGAAGTATTGAAAAAGTTGAAGGAGCTTGCAACCCCATAAAAACAACAACGCCAACCAATCAGAGCTTCCAGGGACTGAACCACTACCGAAAGACTATACATGGACTGACCCAGGGCTCCAACTGCATATGTAGCAGAGAATAGCCTTGTTGGGACACCAGTGGAAGGGGAAGCCTTGGTCCTGCCAAGGTTGGACCCCCAGTGCAGGGGAATATAGGGGGCAGTAAGGGGGATGTATGGGGGGAATACCCATATGGGAGAGGGGGAGGGGAGGGGGAGGGGAATTATGGACAGGAAACCGGGAAGAGTAACATTTGAAATGTAAGTAAAGAAATATATCTAATACAAAAAAAGAACAAAAAACAAAAAACGAAGGGGAATTGGGGAGGGGAGAGAACTTTCATGAGGTGGAGAGGAAGGGCTGATATTGGGTTGTAAAAAGAATAAATAAATTAATTTTTAGAAATCCCCCCAAAAAGTGTTTGAATCCAAGCATGACCACCTGAGCTTCCCCACCTGAATTCCATATAGTTGCACAGAGAAACAACACATCCACCTTTTCTTTCACAATAACATGCATGTTACAAGATGTACACAATCACACAGACAAATATATAAATAAATTTCATTCGTATACATTTATTTATTTTTGTTGCAAGTCAATTTTTTTCTTTCTTACAGTACAACCTGACCACAGTTTCCCCAGTTTCCCCCTCTCCTCTCCTCACAGCTGCCTGCTATGTCCAATCTCTGCCAGTTCCTGGGTTTCTTTATGGTATTTAATCCTCTTTAAGAACCTCTATCATCTTCATATGGTTGGTTTAAAGTATTTTATTTGTGTTTAAGTTATGGTGGAATATTCAGAGCCTGATATGGTAGGATAGTTCAGCTCTGGTGGAAACATATTGCTTTGGTGTTTTGATTGTGTTCTTACACTGGTATCCAGGCTGGTGTCTGGATTTGTGATGAGGATAGGTCTAGCTGCTGGTTTCTGGGTTTGGCTTTGTTGGATGGTATTTTATTCCTTGGTTTCTGTTTTGTCTCTGAATTTTCAGTGAGTATGTTGATTATGTGTTCTGTGATTGGCCTGTTTAGCTGGCATCTTCATGGGAAATACTTGCTGGTGTTGGAGGTTGGGGGAAGGGGATGCTAAAGGGAGATGGTTGGTCCACTGATGCAGCACTAGGTTGAACCTGAGTATTGGGTCTGAGGGGACAAAGAGAGTGGAGAAGGTCCAGCTCAGTCTAACTGGTCATCTGGCAAGCATGGCCTGTGGTTGACCAGGAATGTATTTGCCAGAGTTGCAAGCTAGAACATAGTGATGAGGTGATGGGGAAATGGGCAGGAGGAGATGGTGTATAAGATCCACAGAAGAGGGAGGACTGCAGCAGGTGTTCTGAATTTCAATTGGGGAAACAGAAAGAGTGGGAAAGTTTTCCAGGTATCCTTCATGGTCTTCTGGCCGATGTAAGCTATGGTTGAGCAGAGCAATTTAATTAAGAAAAAATGAACAACTGTGGATTATGTTTTTGTTCATATGATACATATAGTTAATAAATAATTTTGTAGTTAGTAAGAGAGCCAATAGTTACTTAAACATTTTACTCTAAAAATATAAAGAGATGGAATGTTACTGCAATTTGTCTCATACCATTTGTGTATGTATCTGACTGTCTGTGTGTGTGTATGTGTGTGTGTATGCTTTTCTTATTTACCCATTCTTAATTAGTCCAGAAGAGGAAGAGGTGATAAAAATGAGTTTTCAAACTGATTTCTTGGTGTGGACATCATAGTGATTTTGTTTTGTGGCCATTTTTGATTCTTGGTTTTCTTTCAGCATAACAAAGAATGACCTTCCAATATCTCTAGGTCATTGTGTCTTCAGAGAGGCATTCTTAAATATCTTTGGTAATATATGCCTTTTTCTTATGTACTGTTTCTTTGTTTTAACTTTTAGTAGTTTGAGTTTTAGAGTAATATAAATCTATATATTTATACACATATACAGAGAGAGAGAGAGAGAGAGAGAGAGAGAGAGAGAGAGAGAGGCAGAGAGAGAGAGAAAGAGAGATGGGGAAAAGTAGTCATGTTCCTGAGATTTATAGATATGTTCATAGATAACTAACGTACTCTTAGGTCTTGCAGGCTCGTCTTTCCCCAAAATATTTCCACATATATTTCAGTCTCCAATTTGAGTCTTCATCCTTCCACTTTCTTTGTCTTTTTCTGAGTTCATGCTGTATCTGTTGATGGACTCTCAGGAGGACATTCCGCTGGTGACATCTGAGTTTCTCACGTCTGCCATTTTCCTGCGCTTCTTTCTTACAGTTTTCATTTCTCCATTGAAAGTATTTTGTTTTTGCATGCTGTCAAATTCATGCTGTCAGAATGTCCTCTAGGGTTGCAGAAATAGATTTTTTCCCCAACCAATTTAAAAAAATAAAAATGGAAGGAAATATAAGCTCTCATTGCTCAGTATTGTTTAAAATAGCATTTTATTAATTTCTTGAGATTTTTATGCAATGCATCCTAATATATTTACCCTTTCTCTGCTAACTATCCAGCCCCAACCTTCTTATCTACTCCAAGTTTCTTTCAAGCTAGCAATATTCTTTCCTTTGTTTCCTGGGTACATGGATCAAAGACATGCATCCCTATGCCCAGCTCCTTAAACATTTGTAAGGAGAAATAATGTTTAGATTCTACAGATATTAAATAAAGTATTGAGTAATTGGATTTTACTTTCAAATGTGATACATATAGAAAATGACTTATATTTTCAAAGGTGTATTTAGTATGTGCTTAATATTTAGAATAATTCATTAGGTAGATAAGTTATTTCCTCTTCAGATAGCAGAAAAGGTGGTAACAAAGAGATGTCAAGTCTAATAGCTTTAGAAGCAACATATGTAGATCTCATTGTTTCTTCTCCTTTTGACTCACATTCTTTAGGTTGTAAATACAGTGATTTATTTCTTCATTTTTCCACCCTGGATGTCATTCTTCCTTTTCAAACATGCAGAAGGTCAATGTATTATTATTATTATTATTATTATTATTATTATTATTAGTAGTAGTAGTAGTAGTAGTAGTAGTAGTAGTAGTAGTGTGTAATTGTACATTAAACCCAAGGCCTTGTATTTACTAGGCAATCCATTTACCAATAAATTATAAGATTTAGCATTTTGAACAAATCTCAGAGTAAAACTGCAGGAATATAAGTTAAAGTTTAACCAGAAGAATACTCTCTCTTTTTAAGTTTTATGTTGACTGTCTAAATAAACTACTAATAAGGGCATTTAGTAGGAAAGGAAATGTGTATAGTGAATAGCAGGTTTGATTTAACTTCCCCTTTTCATGTAGAAATTTAGTTGTAAAGAGATATAAAGTCCTAAAACGTTGGGTAACAAAATACTACTTAAGTCTGCAAGTTGTGCTGAGACTTATCTTTTATAATTAAAGATATTTCAACCTCATTTTCCTTGTGTAGTAAATAAATATAAATATTTTGTATACTGCATAAATATTTTCATAATAATAAAATATTTATTATAGAAGTTATATAAATTTTATATAAGCTTTAAAACGTGAGTGATGCTAGGCATGATAGTGGACACCTTTAATCCCAGCACTCAGGAGGGAAAGGCCAGTGGCTCTCTTGAGTTTGAGGCCTTCCACACAGACATAGTCAGTTACAGAACAACTACACCTACAGTGAGACTATCTCCAAATGCCAATCCATCAATAAAACAAAGGAAACAAACAAACTAAGCAAACAACAACAACAGTGTAAACCCTAGTGGGCTAGATGAACTGAATTTTCTTTGAACCTTTTATTTTCCTGAACCTTCTAATTATCCCACCAAATATGTTTGAAGAAAAAAAAAACCCTTTGAGGACTTTATCCTTTGCATTATAAAGTTACTTTTGTAGATTTTTGCACTTAAATTTCTTATATTGCTGGTTTCCCTTGAGAGCTAACCAGCATGGTAAAAGACCTAGATGGAACCGCTGTAAAGCTGTGAGTATTTTTCTTCTTAATAAAGTCTTTGTAAGGCTTGTAAATGCCTTCGGCAACATTTCCTTCCTTCTCACCTTGTCATAAGGCCAGGTTATGAACAGAGAAGAACAAATATCCCTTACAAGGTTAGTTCATGTGTACACCAAACAGTTTACTTCCAGCAGTTGTTCATTGGGGAGGGGTAGCCTTTTTCCCTTAGGTAATATGCTAAAGGAAAAGAAGTCAGGATCGTTTATACACTCTCTTGAGATTTGCAAACTTCAGAACATTATAAAACATTGAGGATGTTCAGTGTTGTAATCTGGAGCAAAGTGCACTTGTAATACCCTGGGATTTGATAATTTTCTAAAGTTTTATGATGGTCTGAGCAACAGTGTACCAATTCAAATAGAAAAGAATGTGCTAAAATTGGCAATGCGATTTTCTCTTCAAAGCTATCACTTTCTAAAGCCAACGGGGTCTTAAAACTTACTATTTTGGAAAAACATATGCTATATTTTACCCATCTTGGCTAGCTATAGATTCTCCTCACTCTAGCACGCCTATAGCAATGACTATTTTACCAATAATTCTGAGATTTTATTTCATCTAAAATATCCAACTTGAATAAGAAAGGTCTGAGAAACCTATAAGATCTAATGCACACCTAGGGCTACTCACTGATGTGCCACAAGATTGTATGAATTAAACAGACAGACAAGTACCCCTGAAGCATGAACCCCTCTCTAGTGACTATGTTAGGCTCTTCAGGTTTCTTGGAAATTTTTGATTTTCAACTTAACAAAAGCTAGATTCATCAAGGAAGAAAGAGCCTTCGTAAAAACGCTCCTCCATCTAACTGGCCTGTATACACGCCTATAGAGCATTTTCTTAATTTATGATGATGGGGTGGGGGGGGCAAACCATTGCATATGGCTGAGTGGTGTGCCTTGGTCTGTGTAGGAAAGCAAAGAGTCATGAAGAGTGAACTAGCAAGTAGCTTCTCTCCATGGTTCCTGCCTCTGTTCCTGCATGCGATCTTACCCCAGCATGCCCTAATGATGGACCATAATTAAGAAGTGTAAGCCAAATAAATCCTTTCCTTTCTAAGTTCGTTTTAGTCAGTGTTTTCTTACCGCAACCAAAATTAAACAGGATAGAGAACAAAGAACATCTTTTTCTGATGAGAAGAATCAAATTCCGCAATGAAGTCTACCATTCATATGTTGCTTTTATTCCCATCTGTATTTTCATAGACACATGTCCCTGGAAAAGAAAGTAAGAGCACAGCCTGTCACCATAGTTCCAGTATTCTCTGAGGAAAAAGTTAGGCCCCAAGAAGGAACTAATATCACACAACTGACTAGAGTCAGTGACATCATCAATATGACAAATTATGAATTTTCTAGCACCGTCTGCCACAGTATACCAATTTGGGCAAACACTTAGACTACCCTGACTGTGTCGATGATGTCTTGGAGTATGTTTGAGCCTGAATCTGAGATAGAGTCACTTCATGCACAATTTCCATTACAGAAAAAGTAAGAGAATAATGGGTTGAGTGATCAGGTAATCTAACTGTGTGGGTGGACTGTTCCAAGAAGTCATGGCTTATAAGCAACAAGAAGCTCTCTGACCTACTAGTCTTTGGACCTCACCAGGCAGCCCACCTGCATTCATGTGTGGCCTATGGGAACCACTGTGCTTCAATTGTCTAATCAGCCCATAGACTGTGCCACAAATGTGCACACACATAGTAGTAGATCTGGGCCTTTTTATACAGATCCTGAACATGTTCCTTTCTTGTAGTCCTAACTGACTGGCTTCACCTTTACTGGTAAGCCTATGTGAGGATTCTGAGACTCTTTCAGCCCTCTCTGAGTGTGGCCCTCCTTTACTCTTCCAATCCCCTCCACAAAGATTGTTTCTAAGATTTTGTATAACTAGAGCATTGTTGACCAAAAATCCCACATGAGGCTCTGTCATATTAGAAGCAACACACACACACACACACACACACACACACACACACACACACACACACACACTCTTCAGCAGACACCTAGTGAGTAAGAAATTCATAGCAGCCAGTCTGGTGGTAGAGCATCAAGAGACCCTACAAAAGATGGCAGAGTTTTGACTGGGGGCAATGAGGAGCAAGAGTGGAGAGAGTAAGATAAAATGGAGGTATCAAGGTACTTCCTTTCTAAAGAGTAAATCTGGGGTGATGCAGAATTTTGATGAATCCTAGCTGTGGGGTGATTATATGCATGTAAAGCTGCTACAGCTGGTTGGACCAGTACCCTCAAGTACAGGATACTGAGAGAATGGAAATGCTGTATTGTCTTAAGATGAGGACCCTAGGCACCATTGTAACATAGTTTTATAAGTTATATGCGATATAAGAGCAAGAAGTATAAATATGTATGTGATTTCTATGGACTGGTTTGAATATCCAAATATGAATCAACAGGTATTTCAAATATATCTCACTTTGAAATAAGGGGGAAGAAGGAAATAATCTGCAGAGAATTCTGTGCAGATTGCATAGTAGACTCACTTTTACCCACCTGGGCTCTTCAGTGTGGGACTTCAGGCTCCGCTCCCATCTCTACAGTCTACCGTGGACTCTTTATCAGGATGGAGTGACTTGGAAGATGGACAGAGGGCATGTGGTGGAAGCACAGATCTTTATAATAAAGCACATAAAAAGGAGGCTGAGATTTCTCCTGAGACATTATTGCCTTCTAGCCACAGAAGGATCGGCAAAGGCAGAATGCACAGCGATATTGCTAATGGTCACAAGGTACTTGCGCTGTTCACAGACACTAGACTCACAAGGGCCATTTACCTTATGAGTTGAAAAAAAATAGGTTTTTAAGTGTTAAATCATTTGGTTTGGCCTTGGAGAGTTTCATTGTAACAGAACATTTGACTGTGCACACAAATATAATTACTCTGTAACTCACATATAATAAGCAAGAAAGGCACTCCTATAATAAAGGGTAGTTATGAAGAAGAGACCCGTACTTTTTTTTGATCCATGATCGTAACTTGTTATGATATTATGAATATGCTATACAATTAAGGAAAGTGCTAATTTGAAGGAAACCAAAACCGCGTCTTCAAAATCTTGAACAAATGCCACGCAGAGGGCAGACCCTGCTGCCTATTCGTGTGCTTCCTATGCTTTGAGAATCCAGGAGGTAAGTCCAGTCTGCCACCATGTGTCAGGATCTGTAGGCTTCCAGAAGCTTAGCATTTAAAAGGTTTCACTTCAGAGCTCAAGGGGGAGGGGGCGAATCTCTGTTTGTTTGTGGTCTTTAGCTCTAATTACATAATTACATTGGAAAGGGGACTGACTTCTGAGGAAAAGCAACAAAGCAAACAGGTAAAATTGTAGCAGGTCAGTCCTGCTATTATCTCTGTTACTCTCCAGTGTGTGTGAGTGTGTGTGTGTGGGGGGGGGCACGTGTGCACCAGTGCATGGCATTATCAGATAAAGGCAACGGGGGCAGCACACTAGGCTATCATTTTACCTTTCCTGCACTGTGGAACCCTGATTATCTCATTGAAATTGGGAGGTAAACAGGATGTTGTAGAAACAGAGGGCCTTCCATGGCAGGTAATAGAGCAGACCTAATTAGCCTCAAGTACCTGTAATCCTAGGAGATGTACTTGGAGATAAAAGCGAGGGAGAGTCCCTCAGGTATAGCTAATAGGTCCCCAGCCAGGTTGGCTCTGGGTCAGGTGTAGTGTGTCAGCTGTGCTGAATGCTTGCCATTGATCAGGAAAGCTGCACTTTCTGCCACAAATTGGATTCAAATTGCTTACAAGGGAAAGGCACCGGGCTTTACCTGCCTTATATTTCAAAATAGTCTCCTTTCATTCTAGCTGTGTGGTCAATTGTTTGTAGCTTTAAAACCCATTATTTTAAACCTTGCCTGTGCCTTTCTTTCAAGCCATTTTAAAATGCTATGGACAAGTGAGTAGTATACTAATTCCATGTTTCAGAAAAAGAGTTTGTTTAAAGATTAGGGGCTGCTTACTAGGTGATTTTTCTTTTAAGAAATTCTATTTCCACATGTGTATTTTAGCTTGTTAATTAATTATAATAAGTAACATAATTAGAAAGTGCTGGATTTTCTTCTGGCAAGAAACAAAAACAATGCCAGTCATAAATCTGAGGTCAGAGAGTGAAGGAGACAAGGTCTCTGGGGGTAAGCAAAAGTCAGTGTGTTTGCCCATCTAACGGAGCAGAGGGCCAACTTCTCTTGACTCCCTTTGGAGACATAATTTTAACAGATTAAAATGAATCCTGGTGGGATTACATCTACCACCGAAACCAGAACCACAGTGATCTGATTCCATAGGCAGCGTACGGGGGGAAAACAGTCAATTTTCTTTGCTTTAAATGCAACATTTTTATTTATTATTTGGGAATTTTATACACTGCATCCTGATCACACTCACTCTCACTCCTCCCATGTCTACCTTGTGACTCCCCTTCCCCCACCCTCAAAACACCTAAACCTAAACCACCAAGTGTATTTTGTGTTGCCTTTGTTCTCATTGGAATATGGTCAAACTCCCACAGGCCACCTCTTAAAGATAACGGAATCCTTTCAACTCCCACCCCAGCCAGAAGCTGTCAGCTGTGAAGAAATGAACTTCAGCATCTTCATCACAATTTTTAAGCACTCTCTTCAATGGCTTCCTGTTTGACTTGGATCGTTTCTTTTTTTTTCCTTTCTTCCTTCCTTCCTTCCTTTCTTTTTTTTTTTTTTTTTTGAGTCTGTGTGGGGTCGGGGTGGGGTTGTCGTAGAAGCCTTCAATGTCTCTCATTCTCAATTTCCCATTCTCAGTCAACTGTCATCAGTACTACTTCAAAAGAAGCATCTCTGTCCATAATGGCCCCTGGTTGCATGGGTTGTAGACCCCATACAGTCTCTGATGGCCACACGGACCATGGACACCAACATGCCTCTCATATCATCATGGACCACAAGGGTTTTGGAAGGAGTGTTAACACAGAAAATGAATCTTGTTGCTCAAAGCTAGCAGTGCATTTGTAAGACAGAACCCGCATGAGCCCCAGATTACTGGGACATTTGCACTCCTCTCCAGAGGTCCCCAAAAGCTACATCCCAGAATGTCAACGGACCATGGAATCCATTTACATAAGAAGCATCGTTCTTCCCATTGGTCATCTCAGAGGTTTTGTTTCGTGAACAAAGACCACAAGTCTTCTTGACATTTCAAATCAATGTGTCAAAAGTACAAAGCTGGATCCTTTGCTACTGTCTTCTCTCCTCACCACCCAAGGCTCTTCATTCTGAGTCGCAGGTGAGCAGCGCTTGCTGAGCAATGGGAGAATCTCTTAATGAGGGCTGCTGTTCTTCTGTAAGAAGAGATCTTTGTACAAAGCCCTGGGAGTAGGATATAGACATTCCACCCTTCTAGCGGAAGTCCACAGTACAGCGCTGAACGTTAACAAACCACGAGAGATTCCAGGACTTCTGGGCTGCTCTTGCTGCCACCTCATTGCTGGCTCATGACTTTCTCTGGGTCAACTGACCCTTAGGGGATTTTCCTCATTGTGCAAAACCCAGTCAGGGTCTTCTATCCTCAGTCAAGACCATAATACTGTCAATGATCAATGGCTTTAACTTACTGTTTCATATTTAAAACTGGTGACATTCGCAGGAAGTCTTCTCTCAAAATCCTATTAGATCACGTGCTAACAGTTTTAATGAATGAATACCTGCCCTTCATGGAAGTTATTTGACCAAGTTACCAACCTGCTTTTAGCATAGCAGAAGAAACTAAACTTAAGGCAAAGCATTTCACAAAATTTTTCTCCAGATAGGCACTTGAGCAATTTGGTCAAGACATTTCATTCAATATTGCCAGGTTCTGTTTATGGGAAGGATAAGTAGAGTGCTAAATAAAAATAAGAATAATCCTTCGAAGAATATGGCTGACCTGATTTGAAAACAATCTTCAGGGCTGGAGAGATGTTTCAGTATTTAAGAAGAACACTGGCTGTTCTTCCAGAGGAGCCAGATACAATTCTCCGAACACAACCTCCTCTAACTCCAGTTTTAGGGGATCTGATGCTCTCATCTGGTGTGCACATGTACTGCACACACACACACACACACACACACACACACACACACACACACACTATACAGGCAAACATGTAGTCACACACATAAAATAAAATTAAAAAAATAAAAGGAACAAAATGGAGCAAACTTGAAGGTTGTGGAATTTGTAGGTAAGAGAAAATGCCTTCCAAGCAATGTATAAAATATTTGTTTGTTTGTTTGTTTACATTTCCTCTATGCTGGATCACTGAACCTCCACAGGACCAAGGGGATTCCCTCTAGAGTCCCAGATGTCAGGGACACAAGAGGTTTCCCAGAACCCAGCAGGGAGGACATTAGTGGAAATACCCAACAAAGGCGAGATAGAACATTTAAATCCTACAAGTTCCCAGAACAAATCCCGAGCTGTGCATTTAGAGGGCTGTCTGCTTAGCCTATGTTTACTATAGAAGCTGTGACTCAGAATTAAGAACTAGCAAATGTGAACGTCTTGGTAGCATTTTCTGTCATCCAAAAGTGCATTTGCTTTCCAAGTCACTTTTGGAATTTAGAAGAAAAATTTGAAATAGGACACCTAGAAAAGCTTGACAATCAGAGTTCCTCGCACATTTAAATTTGATGTCATGAGGCTGTATTTTCCTTAAGGAAGGCATGCCATTAAGTCAACAGCGTTTCTAAGCTGAGACTTTGAAAGGTGCTTTATAAGGTAAACACATCTACAGACACAGACTACAGGACCACGTTTGCTGAACAAGGATCTAAGATACAAATGAGACAGCTGCTTTTTTTCTCACTCATTTCACTCCATTACTGGCTAACTTAGTGGAAAAATGTAAATTTTCCAGGGATTTTAGGTTCAAGGTATCTCAGCCAACTTTGATGCGTACTTGACTTGAGGCCTAATTTAACTCCCATGTAGTATTGATCAGCATAGACCACCAGGGACGCTTACAATCTTCCTTTGCCAAAGGTAGACGATGGTAGAAAAGTAAAGTGTAATAAATGCTCCTGTCCAGTCCCATGTCGATATCCAGCTGCTGCTGGTGCTGTGTGTGTGTGTGTGCGTTTGTGTCTGTGTGTGTGTGTGTGAGTGTCTGTGTGTGTGCGTGCACGTGCCATTTTGAGTGCATCCGTATTTCAAGTTTATTGTAGTGTGATGAAACACCTTTCAAAATGGCCGGAGGGACACTCAGCCGTAAGCATTTAGGCAGTACAAATTGGAGTGAACAGGAGGACAGTTAGCAGGGAATATTTCTGAGGTCAAAGTAGTTTAGCTCGGAGCTGAATCAGCTAAATGCAGAGTTAAGAGCTACAGTACCTGCTGTAAAGTAAATATAGATTACCTCCTTGATGACAAATTGATCCACTGGACAAGGATCTTTCAGACAAAGAGACAAGCGAGAAAAAAAAAATTAAGTGATTCACACCCAGCAATTTTTAACTCTTTACTCTGTAGCCACATTGTCTATTTTCCTGTCCTTTTTCTTCATTATTTCAGTCTGTAACAATCTATCAAACTAATAAAAAGATATGCAAAACTTAACATTCTATGTGTTCAGCCCACGCAAATTGAAGAAGAAAATTTTAAGTCTCCTGATTTAACGTATAACTCTATTTAACTACAACTTTTAGTTTTGTTTATATATCTTAAGGCCGTTAGAGTAAGCAGCACTATTTCACTGGTGTAATATTCACTTCTGAGCAACTTGTATGTGGATAGAATATCACCCCAGTATGGAGGACATATTCTGAATTAATTTAGAAAATGGTTTTCCACCTCAGTGATGTCCTTATCTGCCCTAATATGTTTTGTTTACTTTATTGGAGCGATCACGTGAGTGATGTATGGATGGCTCTGAATAGTGTATCATCCTTCATCCAAACATATTTGAAAAGCAGGTTTTGATTTTGTCTTTTTTTCCCACACAGGGTCAGCAACAGATGACGTCATACAGGTCTTCGCTGTTTCCCACTGTTCAGTCGATGAGCAATAAAATAAGCACGGCATAGTATGCTGGGTAAGAAAGGGATTTCAACAAGGAGACGGCAGCCAAGTTATTGAGTGAGAACGGATGAAGAACACACAGTCTTATGGAATAGATGATGAAATAGAAGCACGCTATCTGGACAGATTAAAGAGAGACGAGAGAATAGATGCTGACGAAAGGAAGCAAAACATCGGCACTGCGCAGAAGAACATGCACAGGCAGAGCCCTTCCTAGGGATGGAGAGCGAGTTTGATACGGCCATGCAAACGAGCCTTATAACAAGCTGAGGAGCATGTTGGAAGTTGGCAGGTGGGAATAATATAAAATTAGCAATATCAAGTGATTGAAATTCTTCCTGAGGCTCATTACCAAGCCATGGAAATGAGCACAGGGGAGGATAACAAGCTAGACAACCTGAGTTATCTGTCTAGTTGACAGATCCTCCAGACGACGAGGGTAGCATTTAACTTCTCCATGAAGTAAAAAAAAAAAAAAAAAAAAAAAAAAAACCTCCACATTAAGGACAGTTTCTTCCAAATAAATACTTAAAATTTTGAGCCTAACTTGTACCATCTTCTTTCTTGCTTTAAGTGGATTTCTCCCAGTAATATATTCTCAGATACCAGTTACCCCTATGTGCTGAGGTCATCCAAGGATATAGCAAGCACAAACCAAAGAACCCTTGACTCTTTTTCTATTTGGATCTTGAGAATATTATGTGGGCATCAGGGGAGGAATATAACTTCCTGTTCAGGCAGCACAGATTCAGAAAACTGAGTTCAGAATTTTTCACTGTGATAACACATTTTTAATGCCTACCTAATAGACTATAGTTAAAAGAAAGAGACTGAAGTGCTTAAATAAACTTATATGTGGCTTGGGAGACAACTTAATGGGAAGAGTGATAGTTGAACAACCATGGAGACCTGAGTTCAAATGTCAGCACACACACACACACACACACACACACACACACACACACACACACATGCATGCATACACAACCACACACATGCACAAGCAACTAGACATGACTTAGTGCCCCATCTGTAATATCAGTACTAAACAGGATACGGTAGTAAACAACGTGGAAAGGAACATATTAGTAAGTAAAATGTATGTAAATTGGGATCAAATATCAAGATTTCACTCCGTTTTAAATATAAAACTTACATCTGTAAACTTATTATTATGAAATTAAAATCCAGATTTTTGACAATACAGTCACTGACAATTCTTCATGACTATAACTTGGCATCTGTCAATATATGTGGGGATAACATTTGTTCATGTCAGAAGGAAAATGAGAGAGGAAGACAAGGTGTGGGGGATGTTAGGGAGTGATAACTACTCATTTTAATGTCAAGTTAGGGCTGAAAAAACTTGTTGGTTTCAATATTCATTTTAAGTAAAAAATCAGAAGCGTTTGCTATGTGCTTTATTGCAAATCATGCATGCAATTGCATCCGTGGACACATTAAGCCATAGAGTTGTGAGCATGTGTTTCCGAGTGTGCTCCATTATATTCCAATTGCAATTTTCTGAACACTAATTTACAGCTGTACTTTAAGCTTACTCTAGCTACACTGAACTAAATACTGTATATATTTCAGGAATTCTACACAAAATTATATATTTGATAACAGAGTGAGGGCTAATTTAATCAACATCACATAGCTGCACATAATTCACAGTAGAACCCCTGATTTTTTACACAGCAGGTACATAGAATAGGGGTATTTGTATACATTAATATTTTGAGGTCAAATCTTTAAATTCTTAGGGAATCATTTTAGCTGTTATTACCATCAGCACCCTTATACCATCATGTTTCAGGGGAGGAAGACCCATTTCAGAGATGAACTGACAGTGATATTATATTAGCCTCCATGATAAATAAATGTTACTTATGAAGATAATATCAAATCAAGACCATAAACAGACTAATTTCAAGAGCTTCGATCTAGGCCTCCCAGCAGTTGTCAAAGGTTTAGAATTTCCTGGAGGAAAAAAAAAAGGCATTAACTAGAAATCGTGGAAGGAGCAGGTCTTAGACAATTCAGCCATCTCACCTCTGAGCATAGCATTCTTCACCTTTGATCCAAGGATGCTCATTGCTTCCCATTCTACTTTCGTTGCCCCGGGCAATAACTAAAGAAAAAAAAAGCCTGTGCATTTAAGGCATTGCGGTTCATAAGTCTCCAATGTATCCAGGGCATCTGTATACACCGGTGGAAAGTATTTTCAATGCAATCACCCTGGAAGCCTGAAAAACAGAGGATCAGGCAGACTTGCAGAACGGCAGCAACATCCTCCCCCTCCTATTTCTTTCATCACCATGAAGCTCAGCAATTGCGCCAAGCATTGATTTCAGTGGCCTGTTTGTAGGCACTACAGGGGTCTTTGTAGCTGTACAGTGCAGACATATGCTGAACAGCCTTTGATTTTTCCCCTTACAAGTGTGTTTTATAGGATAGGCCACTGACAGTGTGTGTTGGTCTGGCCATTATGTAAGATCTCTATCATCACGTTGCCTTTTAAAATAACCTGTTCCCACCCTTGCCTTTCTCATCTTCTCCCAGTCATTGGGTGTTTGCTGGCCATACGCATCCCAATCTGATAATTTCTGAGTTTCTTGTACAGATCTTGTATAAAAAATGTCATTGTAGTAAACAATTTTCCTTGGACCACTCTCTTCTTTGTTTCATGGGCACCACACAGAATGCTGTGTGGCTCATTACTGGGAGGCAAGTTATGCATGTGCTTAAGCATAGCACGGCTCCTCTGTGTAAACTTTGCCCACAGAAGTCTCAGAAACAACTTTTCAAAAACCTTGTCTCATTTATTTTGTTCTGTTTTTCCTTCTGGTTTGATGTCAGTCATCAATCGAGCAAGAGACAACTCATTTCATTTCTGTGACACACCATGATGGACTTGTGTTGCAACCCTGACTTATTTTGAGAACTTCAATTTCTCAAGCTGAAAGCTTGAATGTCCCATGGTTGGAAGAGCTATTGATCTGATGTAGATGGACGGCTCAAGAGGAACTGATACATTCCTTAGAGCACTTTCTTTTTCCCTGACTTCTTGGCCACTATATAATACAGTCTTTTTTAGACTTTGATGTCATATATAATCTTTGATCTGGCATCATATATGTATTCTTTTTTCTAACATTTTATTGTTATATAGTTTTGTTTTAACACTGTACTGCTCCATTGGATTGCATATGAATTGTCCATTAAATAAAGGATCAATTAATGTTGCTCTTTTCTGCAACATATAGAAAATCTGCACACTGAGAATAACTGCTATTTCCAATATGCCTTTATAATGACTTTTTAAATAATTACATATATAATTTCTCCCATGTATATGATGAGAAGAGGGCCTAAAATTGATAATTCTATCTGTAACTAAAACAGTAATTTAAACTCCAAGTGACTGATTATAGTAAGTTTTACAAATGTGACATCATACAAAATAACTGTTCCAGACTAAGATATTAAGAAGTCCTGACCTGTAGACCTCATCTTGTCAGGCCTATAATTCTTTTGTTCATTGAGAAGAAAATTGGTGTAGAAAATAGAATCTAGGACATCTCAGTCTCTCCTGATCAGTGTATCAAATAAAACACAAACATTTCCCTTAGCATAATTCATGAAATCATAACTTATTTTAACTTAATTTCTTCCCTAACGTTGGTCAGATCACTGAGGAATAGCCTGTAGAGGGTAGTTTATATCCTCTTGTTCACCAAGTCTTCAGAGGACTGCAATAAAGCTCATCTCTTAATCACACTCATTTTAGACATGTGAACATCCAAAGTCATAACTCGCTCTAGTCCTACAAGTCACAGGGGTGGAGTAACTATTGTAAACATAGCATTAGAACATGACGTGTTCTATATGGAGACACATTTATTTTAGAAAAGTTTAGCAGTGCAACAACTTACTTTTACACACAGATTGCCAATAATAGAAAATACCAGCTGCCCCAGAAATGGGTGGATATTGAGAGCAAAGTCAACCTAACTATTGGGCATAGTGGAACTAGAGCAAAGGACGGAACTCCAGACATATCCACAGAACAGAGGATTCAGAAACAACATTTCTCTTTTCCATTTTTCAAATTCTTGCATGTGTTCTAAATGACTGGATTTTATTAGTAGCCAACCTATAGAGTAGTTTAGGGGATGTGATTATCAGGAGTCCATATCTAAGGTTTCAAAGTAGAACAAAGAAAATTGGAGGATAGGTAGGGACAGGTGTCGGGGAGGAGGATAGGCACAGGTCAGTTACTACCTTAGGAGCTACTAACAATCTGGGAGGATCTCCATGTACACATAATGGAACCAACTTTGCTTGCTGAAGAATATTTCTTGGCTCTATTTTATCATGCAAAGGAAAGGCAAGACATTATTTAACTGGAGTATTTAACAAGCCCCAGTAAGTTAAATTGTTTTCACATACATTAATGCCAGTACTCACATTAGATAGTTCACAACAGACTGTGATTCTGGTTCCAGAGTATCTATCACCTTCTTATGGCCTCTGTGCACTCATGTATGAGCAGACATATATAAATTAACAAATTAATAATCTTTAAATTTCTCCCTAGAAACTGAGTAGCTATTACATGATATTTTCTTCAGTGTTTAATGACATATTTACTAGAAATTTTATTTTATTGTTTAAAATATATTGTTTTAAAAGTACAAGTAATTTTGAAGTTACCTAAGATTTAATGATTAAACATTATCAGATAAGGCAGGGGAAGTTTCTTTATCATTTTCACGAGTTGATAACTTTAAACTTTCATACCATCAATCAGTTGTTTTTATTTTTAATTTTTATAAATAAAAACAATATCCTGTTTACAGCCACCTAATCACACACATAATGGCTGAGAGGATTTTGAATTTATTATTATTATTAATTATTTTTCTTATATATTACATCCCATCTTCCTTTTCCTTCCCTCTTCTCCACCAAGTTCTTTTTCCCACCTCCACTCTCCTCCAGATCCACACCTTTTCTATCTCTTCAAAATAATAATAATTTTACAAAAAGAAGACAGAGAAGGAGGCAGAGGAGGAAGGAGAGGAGGAAGAAGAAGAGAAGAGAAGGAGGAGAAGGAGGAGGAAGGGGAGGAGGAGGAGGAGGAGGAGGAGAAGAAGGAGGAGGAGAAGAAGAAGAAGAAGAAGAAGAAGAAGAAGAAGAAGAAGAAGAAGAAGAAGAAGAAGAAGAAGAAGAAGAAGAAGAAGAAGAAGAAGAAGAAGAAAAAGAAGAAGAAGAAGAAGAAGAAGAAGAAGAAGAAGAAGAAGAAGAAGAAGAAGAAGAAGAAGAAGAAGAAGAAGAAGAAGAAGAAGAAGAAGAAGAAGAAGAAGAAGAAGAAGAAGAAGAAGCAGAAGCAGCAGCAGCTTTCCAGTGACATAACCCAACCATGCTCTAACAAGTTACAGTGAAACTAGGCATAAAGCATGATATTGAAACTGGACTAGACAATGCAATAGGAGAAAAAAAGATACCAAGATGAGGCAAAAAAGTCAGAGACAACCCTCATTCCCACTGTTGGGAGTTCCACAGTGACACCAAGCTGTATACCTTAATGCATTTGAAGAGTACCTAAGCTCAGACTCTTATGGGTCTGTTTTTGTTATTTCAGTCTCTTTATGCCCCTATGAGCTCTTCTTAATTAATTCTGTGGGCTGCTTTCCTTGTTTTAAAATGTTGCCATTTCCTTAGTTTACTTAGCCATATTTCTAAAAACTATTAATAAAAATAAAATTAATAAAGGCTAAAACACAACCCCTGATTGACTGAACATGCCACCGCTATTACTCATTACATACCGGTATTTTTCTACCATTGTATTCGCATGCTCATCAGTAACTGGATGCAGCAGTTAACTCTGAGTACCTCCTTCCCAAGTACAGTATGGTAGCTACTTTTTGTTCTACTGTTCTGGTTAGGTACTCTTCTTGAATGGCTTATCTCCAAAATTGGATCTGTATTTCCCTAGCTTTCTTCTAAATGATCTCTCTGTATTTGGTTCTTCATCCTCATATGCTGCTTGGTTATCTTAATAAATAAGCAAATATTGATCCTAACGTCTATGTTGAATCTTCAAAGCCCACAAGATGAAAAATCTAAGTTTCTAAATTAGTCATTCATGGTTCCATATCCCTCTAGTCTCATGTGTTCCAGGATTCTGACTCAAGCACTAGATACCCACCAACAATTATATTTTCTTCTGCCTTTGTCATGATGTGACTGGATAGCTCTTCCTTTCCTCCATATATGTGGTGAACTTGTATTATCCATTCATCTCTTCTATCACAATACTTTTTTCTTTTCATCGACTCAACATCTTACTAATTTGTATACACATTCAAATCACTAGTAGAGGTTTTCATCTTTGATAAAATCTTCAAGAGCATTCATTAAGGTCTCCCAACCAAAAAGAGCCCAGGTCCAGACAGGTTTAGTGTAGAATTCTATCAGACCTTCATAGAAGACCTCATACCAATATTATCCAAACTATTCACAAATTGAAACAGATGGAGCACTACCTAATTCTTCTGTAACCACGGTACTCTTATACAAACCACACAAAGACCCAACAAAGAGAACTTCAGACCAATTTCCCTTATGAACATCGAAAAAATACTCAACAAAATTCTGGCAAACCAATCCAAGAGCACATCAAAACAATCATCCACCATGATCAAGTAGGCTTCATCCCAGGCATGCAGGGATGGTTTAATATACGAAAACCATCAACGTGATCCATATATAAACAAACTGAAAGAACAAAACCACATGATCATTTCATTAGATGCTGAGAAAGCATTTGACAAAATTCAACACCCTTCATGATAAAAAAGTCCTGGAAAGAATAGGAATTCAAGGCCCATACCTAAACATAGTAAAAGCCATATACAGCAAACCAGTGGCTAACATTAAACTAAATGGAGAGAAACTTGAAGCAATCCCACTAAAATCAGGGACTAGACAAGGCTGGCCACTCTCTCCCTACTTATTCAATATAGTTCTTGAAGTTCTAGCCAGAGCAATCAGACAACAAAAAGGAGGTCAAGGGATACAGATCGGAAAAGAAGAAGTCAAAATATCACTATTTGCAGATGATATGATAGTATATTTAAGTGATCCCAAAGTTCCACTAGAGAACTTCTAAAGCTGGATAAACAACTTCAGCAAAAGTGGCTGGGTATAAAATTAACTCAAATAAATCAGTAGCCTTCTCTACTAAAAAGAAACAAGCAGAGAAAGAAATTAGGGGAAACGACACCTTCATAATAGACCCCAAATAATATAAAAAGTACCTCGGTGTGATTTAAAACCAAGCAAGTAAAAAGATCTGTACAATAAGAACTTCAAGACACTGAAGAAAGAAATTGAAGAAGACCTCAGAAGGTGGAAAGATCTCCCATGCTCATGGATTGGCAGGATTAATATAGTAAAAATGGCCATTTTACCAAAAGCGATCTACAGATTCAATGCAATCCCCATCAAAATACCAATCCAATTCTTCAAAGAGTTAGACAGAACAATTTGCAAATTCATCTGGAATAACAAAAAACCCAGGATAGCTAAAACTATCCTCAACAATAAAAGGACTTCAGGGGGAATCACTATCCCTGAACTCAAGCAGTATTACAGAGCAATAGTGATAAAAACTGCATGGTATTGGTACAGAGACAGACAGATAGACCAATGGAATAGAATTGAAGACCCAGAAATGAACCCACACACCTATGGTCACTTGATTTTTGACAAAGGAGCCAAATCCATCCAATGGAAAAAAGATAGCATTTTCAGCAAATGGTGCTGGTTCAACTGGAGGTCAACATGTAGAAGAATGCAGATCGATCCATGCTTATCACCCTGTACAAAGCTTAAGTCCAAGTGGATCAAGGACCTCCACATCAAACCAGACACACTCAAACTAATAGAAGAAAACTAGGGAAGCATCTGGAACACATGGGCACTGGAAAAAATTTCCTGAACAAAACACCAATGGCTTATGTCCTAAGATCAAGAATGGAAACTAAATGGGATCTCATAAAACTGCAAAGCTTCTGTAAGGCAAAAGGACACTGTGGTTAGGACAAAGCAAACCAACAGATTGGGAAAAGATCTTTTTACCAATCCTACAACAGATAGAGGCCTTATATCCAAAATATACAAAGAACTCAAAAAGTTAGACCGCAGGGAGACAAATAACCCTATTAAAAAATGGGGTTCAGAGCTAAACAAAGAATTCACAGCTGAGGAATGCCGAATGGCTGAGAAACACCTAAAGAAATGTTCAACATCTTTAGTCATCAGGGAAATGCAAATCAAAACAACCCTGAGATTTCACCACACACCAGTGAGAATGGCTAAGATCAAAAACTCAGGTGACAGCAAATGCCGGAGGATGTGGAGAAAGAGGAACACTCCTCCATTGTTGGTGGGATTGCAGACTGGTACAACCATTCTGGAAATCAGTCTGGAGGTTCCTCAGAAAATTGACATTGAACTGCCTGAGGATCCAGCTATACCTCTTGGGCATATACCCAAAAGATGCCCCAACATATAAAAAAGACACGCGGCTCCACTATGTTCACTGAAGCAGCCTTATTTATAACAGCCAAAGCTGGAAAGAACCCAGGTGCCCTTCAACAGAGGAAATGGATACAGAAAATATAGTACATCTACACAATGGAATATTACTCATTATCAAAAACAACGACTTTATGAAATTGTAGGCAAATGGTTGAACTGAAAATATCATCCTGAGTGACTAACCCAATCACAGAAAAAGACATACATGGTATGCACTCATTGATAAGTGGCTATTAGCCCAAATGCCTGAATTACCCTAGATGCCTAGAACAAATGAAACTCAAGACGGATGATCAAAATGTGAATTCTTCACTCCTTCTTTAAAAGGGGAACAAGAATACCCTTGGCAGGGAAGAGAGAGGCAAAGATTAAAACAGAGACTGAAGGGACACCCATTCAGAGCCTGCCCCACATGTGGCTCATATATATACAGCCACCCAATTAGATAAGATGGATGAAGCAAAGAAGTGCAGAAGTGTAGATCGCTCCTGAGAGACACAGCCAGAATACAGCAAATACAGAGGCGAATGTCAGCAGCAAACCACTGAACTGAGAATAGGACCCCCGTTGAAGGAATCAGAGAAAGAACTGGAAGAGCTTGAAGGGGCTCAAGACCCCATATGTACAACAATGCCAAGCAACCAGAGCTTCCAGGGACTAAGCCACTACCTAAAAGACTATACATGGACTGACCCTGGACTCTGACCTCATAGGTAGCAATGAATAGCCTAGTAAGAGCACCAGTGGAAGGGAAGCCCTGGGTCCCTAAGACTGAACCCCAGTGAACTAGACAGTTGGGGGAGGCAATAGGGGAGGGTGGGGAGGGGAACACCCATAGGGAGGGGGGGGGGGGGGGGGATGTTTGCCCGGAAACCGGGAAAGGGAATAACACTCGAAATGTATATAAGAAATATTCAAGTTAATAAAAAAAAAAGAAGAAGAAGAAGAAAAAAAAGAAACTCTTCAAGAGATGGCTATTCAATTCTGAATAGAGGCAGACAACCTTTTCTAGCTTCAATTTTAATATAGTCGAATAAGACAGATAAGGTTAAACGCCATCGCCAACATAATTACAAACAGAATAAAGAAATAGTTGTGTGAGAATATTTAAAAAGACCATTTCCCTTTGACTGGTGGTAGCAGTGTAGACAGGTCCATAAAGGGTTTTTGTTGGATAAAGTTAAACAAAACAAATACTTTACAACAAACAAGCAAATGCTTAACCTTACCTATGAAGAAGAGTGGGAGATAACCTCTGAAGATGAGAAGAGGAAAGAAAAGTAATCAATCAAAGGGAGTGCACCACCAGACGTTATGTGAAGAAAACATAAAAGACTTTTTCGACTGACAGATTTCACACGTCGGAGTGGGTTGTGACCATGTCTGTGAGAGATTGTCTTGATTAATGATTGATGCAAAGGGGCCAAACTCATTGTGGCAGGGCTAGTCTTATGCAGGTCAATCCTGGGCTGTATAAGAAAACCAGAAATGCATGAGGCAGAGAGTAAGCACGAGAGCAACATTTCTTCACACTTTCTCCTCAAGTTTCAGTTCTTGCTTCCCTCACTGATGGACTGTGACCTGGAAGTGTAAGTCAAATAATCTCTTTCCTTTCCAATTTGCTTTTGATTATTGTGTTAAGCAGAGCAAAAGAAAACCAGATTAGAACAGCTGGTGACTTAAGTCAGTGATCAACAGCATACACTGTTCTTTCAGAGGATCCGAATTTAGTTCCCCTCATCCTTATCTGTAGGCTTGAAATCACCTGGACTCATGTGTGGGCATACAGAGACACATATAATTAAAAACAAAACAAATCTTAAAAACCACCAGTTTGTCTAAAGGTCTTTTGAACATTACTGAGGTATAGGAGCTTTAGGCTTGTTTCAGGTCAAGAGTTCCAGAAAAATGAATTAGTTGTTTTTCCTTTATGTGCATGAGTGATATACCTGCATGCATGTAGGTGTATTACATGTGTGTCTGGAACCAAAGGAAGAGAGAATTGGGTCAGAGGCACTAGAACTAGAGCTGAACACTCCTGTCAGCTGTCTTGTGGAGAACTGGCTAGAAAAGAAATTTGGCTCCTCTTCCAGAATGGTAATTGCTGAATCGTCTCTTCCCCAAATAGATAATGTTTAAAGAAGCAAGTATATCAAGAAAGGAATTGTATTAATGTATATTACTGGGCATTTTATTAATTGTGATTTAATATAATAGAATAATCCCAATTACATTTTGATGGACGTTTCAAGTGGTTTTGAGGACTATTAAATTTATATCTATACATACACATGGTTTTTGTTATCATTTAATATGAGATAATGTAGGCCTTCTAGAACCCACGTTAAGTTACATCATTAATAAGAGCTGACCATGCTTATGAAATCATTGTGTTATCTTTCCAAAATTTTGTACCTCTACCAGCTATTTCCTACCAGTTATTCTTCAAATTCCGTTGTGATTCAAATTATTCGATTTTAGCTTCTTCCCTGTTTCCTTACTTTAACAAACATTGAGTTAAAAATCACAAAGTGATAATTACTTTTGGCTTGTTCAGAGAGACTCCTGTTTCTTAAAAATTGTCTTTCCAAACCCACACTCCCATTTTTGATATTCTTAGTGAGTACACTCAGATCTTGCTCCTACACTAGCCAGAATGACTCGTATTACCAAATCTTGAAGAAATAAAGAAGACTATATTCTGAAAGTTTAAATACATGTAATGGAAAAATTGGTCCAATGAACAGAGATAGAGCTTGGGGTGAGGTCTTCCTTCAGTAACTGAATGCCTGCCCTATTTCTATTTCATAAAAATTCCCCCAAAAATGTGATGATAAATTATGTTTGCTTCTAAGTTACTTCAGATTGAGTAACTGTTACTTTTATCTCAATGGAAAACTCAGTAGCTTCTTAGTTCTAATCGAGTCTTACGAATTTGATCCTTTCCCCACATCTTTCTTGTCATCATCATAAATTAAAGACTGACAGCCCTCATTCTCTGACAACTAACTAGTAATGGAAATACAAATTAAAGGAGAAACAGTCTCTGCTCGAAAGAGGTTTCATATCGATGTGTGATATTCAAAGACTATTTCCTTCTGTCGTTTCCTCCTCTCACCTTTCTTTCTCCTTTTCCAGTTAATACCAAAGGCATTGCTCTGTGACAGGTACTGCATGAGGAGGTGGAGGATGTAGTCCCTAGCATGTATCCACATGACATGCTAGGGACTGCCCTGAAGGGGCCTTGAATTTAGGGGTGGAAACTTGTCCTTACTGTCCAAGCAGATTTCCTTTCTTCTGTGACTAGGTTCACAGCTCAGTCTTTGTACATACAGACAATCTTTAGGGGCTTTAAAACACTGATTTATAATAGCATTTTTTTTCCTTTGGTCCAAGTTGTGAACCTTTAGAAGGCCAAAGTTTACCCTTGATGTCCTAGATGACTTCTGCCTAATAACACACTTTCAGCATGGAGGAAGAGCGATAGCTCAGGCTTGAATGTCATTGACTTATGACAGGACTTGGCTTGAAGAAGCTCAGCTAGCAGAACAAACTGCGACCAATGATGGTGCTATTGGGGATTATGTAATCAGAGAAGTTTTGAAATAAATCAGGATAACTAGTAACATAAAACATAAAGTGTCACAGGAAAGCTCTTAAAACTTTCTCTTTCTTCCTTTCTTTCTTCATTTCTTTCTTTCTTCATTTCTTTCTTTCTTCATTTCTTTCTTTCTTCATTTCTTTCTTTCTTCCTTTCTTTCTTTCTTTCTTTCTTTCTTTCTTTCTTTCTTCCTTCCTTCCTTCCTTTCTTTCTTTCTTTCTTTCTTTCTTTCTTTCTTTCTTTATTTATTTCTTTCTTTCTTTTGTAGAAGATAATGGGATAATTTTAACTTTCAACCACAATTTAAGATACGTCGATTTCAACTAGAAAACTACTTTCAGAAAATAAAAATATATATAAATTTCTGGTTATGTAACATCTTAGTTATCCTAGATGGTTACAGTTCCAATCTGTTTAGGAGCTGTACTTTTAATAATTTCCAGGATAAACACTCAGTTCAAACATGGATAAATGGGGTTAAATTTTTTTTGAAATAGTCATTTAAAATTCCAGAAGCTTAAACTGTGTATTTGATGCCATTAGCTTTGCAAAGGAACTAGAAGAAAAAGAAAATATTATCAGCAGATTCCACTTAATGAGCAGCAGAAAGCATCAGACAGATGTTCCAAATGACAGGTGTTTCTTTTCAGGAGGAAAGTTTGATTAGAAATAGAAGTTAAAGGTGATAGCAGGTCAATAATAATGTATTTGGATATAAAGGAACAGAGATAAAAATGTTACAAATCTGAAATTACTTCTGGGTCATTTGGCTAAGCAATTAAACTTGATGAGATACCACTGAATATATAAATTGTACTTTTACAATTTTATGTAGTAGAAAATAATCTTACTGAGCTCTTGAGAAATTACAGTTAGACTTGTTAAAGCCCTGCGTTTCCTATCCATCTTGTTCCGCCCATCATCTGAAGATGATCCGTGAGCTAGGAACTACCTCACTCTACTCATATTAGGGATATAAGAAGTCTCGGTTTTTCTTCTGGTTCAAAAAGTAAAATCTACTTTGAGTGACATTTGCCCTTTCAGAATTGACTTCTCCACACATAGTCTGTTCCTTTTCAATTGCTTTGTAATAGTATTTTTCAATTGCCTTATGATACTACCTCTCAATTGCCCTATGATAATTCATGTATGAAATGACATTCAATTGTTAAATATGATTCTTAGTCAACCATAATTGTTGACTAATTTGCATGTAGCTCATTCAGTCTGTAAGATACTGATACTTGTTTTTATGTCATATGCTTTTCTGAGGGAAAAAAAGGAAAAAAGAAAGAAAAAAATAAAAAGGAAGAAACAGCTACCGTTTTCATGAGTGGCTCTCAAGGCCTGTCATACTGAATGCTATTCTAAAGACATGATGAGCTGGCGAGCCAAAATAAGCACCTATTGACTGATATTTTACCTTGCCTCCCCCAAGACAGGATCATTATCTTATTCCACTGTTCTTGTACAGGGGAGTGTTTTAATTTGCAAATGGGCTTGCATTTATTATTTCATTTGCATTTTAATTCGTATTCATTTTTTTAAGTGGGAAGCAAATCAACAACTTTGAGTTCCATTGATATGATTGACAATATAGCAATATCCTGTTGTTATTTAGTGCCCATCTGTTTTCAGATTGTTAAGAACCAAATTAACTGTGCTTTCACATGATGGTATAAATGCGTGTAAGGGGCAAGTTGCTTTTGTTTTCTCCCTGAGAACTGATTGACTCCAGTTCTCTTTTTTAAAGGTTAAAAAGAAAGGGAGTGAGACAGGCATAGAGTCAGAAACAGAGTTTTCAGTCATTCCTACCCAGTATGCCAGGAATCAAGGAGAACGTTCACTGTTTAGAGCTGGAAATTCAAGGCGAAGGCTTGCTTCTGAAGGCAAAAGAAAGTCAAATAGTGACTTTTCATGAAAGAGTTAGAGCTCTTAGTTCAATTAGCAAGGAATGACTAGTACAAATAAATTCTGGTTTACATACCAGCATAATATATTCTCTTATGTGTTTCTATAGCTGTCTAAAACAACAGCCTACTTAACATATCTGCTACCTAGATAGATATACTTTCCTCAACAACCATAAACTTGGTGTCGTACTTGGGAAATAGCAGTCAATAGCAATTATCGCTTCTCTTTTTATCTTTAGTTCTAACACATTTGGCATTTAGAAGAAAGACTAGCAATTAATTACTCCAGTCTTCTAGTTGTGACAGTATATATAGTATGTCGATATCTCGTCACTGGGAAAGCTTGATAAAAACCAAAATCTCTGTGTAGTATATCTTGCATCATGTAATTGTACCTTACCTTAAACAATGATGTTCAATTGTAAAATAATTAGCTGGAAACATTGATTCCATCATTTTCTACCTCCCAAATTTGCAGGTACCACATGTTTACATAGCAACCATCATTATGTAAAATTTGATACAGTGTTTATTATGCTTAACAGTAATCAGCAACCTCTTTTCCTGTTATTTGGTCTAGATGATTATTATTGTCAATTGCATGGTCCACCTGATAGGCCAAAATTATATTTTTTATCAAATGCAAATTTTCAACCTTCGCACAGAATATAACTGTATTTAAGTAGTGGAAGAGATAATAAGTTCGAAAAGCAAATCAAAAGTCTCATTCTCATTGGAGAAGCGAATTGGATGCAAGTTGATGATCTAAGAGCTGTGAAATCTTGTGACTTGATTTTAAAATAATTTTTCTTTGATTTATTTTTTATTCATATTACATCCCAATTGCAGTCTCATTCCCTCCTCTCCCCTAGCCTTGCCCTTGCAAATCCCTTCTTACATTTCTTCCTCTCCTTCTCCTCAGAGAAGTTGAAGCATCCCTTATATACCACCCCACCCTAGGACATCTAGTTCCAACAGAACTAAGCACCTTCTCTCCCACTGAGACTCAACCAACATGTTTACATAAGCAGTTCAGATAGGGGAAGGGAATCTAATGGCAGACCACAGAGTCAGAGAGAGCCCTACTCCAATTGTTAAGGGACCCATATATTTTAGTCAGGGTTCTCTAGAGTCACTGAACTTATGGAATGTCTCTCTATATTAAGGGGATTTATTGTAATGACTTACACTCTGTGATCTAACTCAACAGTGGGCAGCTGGGAATGGGAAGTCCAAGGACCTAGTAGTTGCTCAGTCCCAAGAGGCTAGTTGTTTAAGCTGCTCTTCTGTACACGTAGTTTCCAACAGAAGTGCTGGCAAGTAAGTGCAAGCAGTCAAAGACGAGTGGGTCTTCCTTCTTCCAATGTCCTTATGTCCAGGAATCCAACAGAAGGTATGGTTCAGATTAAAGGTCTGTAAGACCATGCTTTGACCTAAAACTTGCTTTGTCCCAGACTGACCTTTAACTCAGAGATCTGCTTGCCTTACTTTTCTGTATTACCTTGCCTGGGTCTAAAATGTTTATGACTGCTGTGCCTCAAGATCTCCATGTCAAGATCCAGGTCAGAAACTTGTCTTCCAGCCTCAAAATCTGGATCACCCTTGTGCCCTCCATTTCTGGATTGTAGTTCATTCCAGATATAATCAAATTGACAACCAGTAATATCCATCACACCATATGAAAGCCAAGCTGCACATCTGCTGCAGATATGTGTGTATGGTGGGTTAGATCCAGCCACTGAATGATATTTGGTTGGTGGTTCAGGCTCTGTGAGTCCTCACTGATGTAGGTTAGTTAACTCTGTAAGTCTTCTTGTGGTGTCCTCGCCTCCTCAGGTTTTCTCAATGCATCCCCCACAAGACTCTCCACCCTGCCTGATGGCTATGGGTCTCTGAATCAATTTCTACTCACTGCTGAATGATGCATCTCAGAAATCAGTTATGCTAGGTTCCTGTCTGTGAGAATAGCAGAGTCTCATTAATAGTGTCAGGGGTTGGCTCTCTCCCCTGAGATAGGTCTAAAATTGAGCCAGCCATTGGTTGGCCATTCCCTAAGTCTTTATCCATGTACATTCTACAGACAGTACAAATTTTGAGTTGAAGAATATGTGGGTAGGTTGATGTTCCCTCCTCCCCCTGGAAGTCCTGACTGGCTACAAGAGGTGGACACTTTATTCTCTAGATCCCCTGTTGGTAGGAATCTCAGCTAAGGTCACCACCGTAGACTTCCAGTAGCCTCCCCCATCCCTGGTATCCAATACATATGTAGGTTGATGTCATTATGCAAGATGTTGAAAATCAAACTTCTCTCTTCTTAATGAGAAGCCAGTGATCTTAAGTGCTGAGACATCTTACCAGCCCAATACACTAGTTTTTAAATTTAAGAAAATTTAAAACAAAAGGCAGGTACAGGATAGAACGAGGCCTGTCATTGGATAAGAAGGAAGGATGGGTGGGAGTAAAGATTTAGAGAAGAAGAGCCAGAGCGAGGAGGAGGCCGCTGAGGGAACATGGTGGCTGATGTTAAGATTCCTCTCTGCACATTTTACAGGTTGTTATGACCATTCTTAAGGGATGGATGTGTACAGGATTTCGTGTTGTCTAGATGGGCAAATTGTATCCTATCTAGGTGGGCAGTTTATATGCTTATCAATCGGCTGAGAGCTTTTGCAGAGAGCTGAAAGCCTGTGGGAGAGACACTAGCCTGAGATGAATTAGTGCTAGCTCCAAGGACCCGTTGAAGCTGAACTAGTGACCAGGAAGACACGTGTGGGAAACGGTTCTGCTGCTTTTTTACTTTTACCGCAACGTGTGTGTGTGTGTGTGTGTGTGTGTGTGTGTGTGTGTGTGTGTATAATATATGTATATCATATATGTAGATGTATTTTTTATTTGCCTGAAGTAATTGTCGTATCAGAAGCTTACTGCTGAATAAGCTCACCCTTTCTAGCTTTTTCCGAACTATGGCTGGCTTAGCTATTCTGGCGCAAATTCCTCTCCAAGCTGATTGATTAAATCTTGGTTCTTTCAACTACTCACTTAATTGCCCTGCTTGGCCTTAAACTATCTTTACCAATGTGTTCTAATTTCCTGGCTCCTTGTTATTCTCTGGCTTCACCTGCTTCTGCTGACCTTTACTGAAGTGCATGGCGTTCCGAAGGAACTCAACTCCAGTCCACTGCACTCACTGCAATGAATCCCAAGTGACTCGACTGAACTCAACTGAACAGACTGAACGGACTCTCCTTTGCAACACTACTCTGAAGTAGCTGTTCTCCTGAGAGTTGTGTGTATCCTTCCGTTGACTGAATCTGGCAAATCTCTTTCCAGTACATCACTTTGTCTGTCCCTCAATTAGAAGTCACTTTTAAACATGGTTGTTTCCTTCTACAAACTAATTTTACCTTAAAGATGCGTACTAATGATGTTGCCAGAGTAATTAAAAATGTGTGTCTTGTTTGAATTCCAGTCAGATCATGCAGACCTAGCTCTTTGGATGTGATCCTTTTTTGAGAGCAGCCATGTTGCTGGAGGAAAATTCCTCTACCTCTTATATATTTTTCTGTAACATTTGTAAACCTTTTGCTCATGGAGGCCACAAGAGAGGGTTTGTATCCTCTGTAACTAGAGTTACTGACAGTTATGAGCTGCCATGTGGATGTTGAAAATCAAACTTCTGTCCTCTTAATGAGAAGCTAGTGATCATAAGTGCTGAGACAGCTTATTAGTCCATTACACTAATTTTTAAATTTGAGAAAATTTAAAACAAAATTTCTGTTGTGATACAAAGAAAATAATTGTATTATTATTCACATTGATTGTACTAGCTTGTAATCCCACCAGCAATGGAGGAGTGTTCCTTTTTCTCCACATCCTTCCCAACATCTGCTATCACCTAAGATTTTGATCTTAGCAGACTGGTGTGAGGTTAAATTCTGGGTTAAAAATTTGGAGATGAGTAGGTGGCCCTATCCCCAACTGGGGACCTTGCCTAACCTTTGGGTGTAGCCTCCACAGATTCTCCTTCTCCTCTGTTGTGCATTTAAGCTAATCTCATCCCCGTTGGGTCCTTAGTGCCTCTTGCTTACACGGTATCTGTGACTTGTTGGTGGTTACCCCGTCCACCATTGCTACACACTCTATTCAAATTCCTGACCCTCTGTATATCATCCACATCTCCTCCCATACCTGATCCTGCCCCCTTTTTCCAGTCCCCCTCTTCTCTTCCTCCCAATTCCCTTCCACCCTCTACCTCCTGTGAGTATATTTTTCCCACTTCTAAGTATACAGAAGTATACTTTCTATCCCTGTGAAGAATTGAGTGGGAATTTTTCTGGGGATTTCATTGTATCTGTAGACTGCTTTTGGTAAGTATGCCATTTTTACTACGTTAAGCCTGCTGATGCATGAACATGGGAGGTCTTTCCATCTTCTGAGCTCTTCTTCCGTTTCCTCCTTCAGAGACTAGAAGTTCTTGTCACACAGATCTTTCACTTGCTTAGTTAGAGTCACACCAGGATATTTTATATTATTTATTACTATTGTGAAGGGTGTCATTTCCCTCATTTCTTTCTCAGCCTGTTTATCCTTTGAGTAGAGGAAGGCTACTGATTATTTGAGTTAATTTTTTACCTAGCCACTTTGCTGAAGTTGTTTATCAGGCTCAGGAGTTCTCTGGTGGAATTTTTGGGGTCACTTAAGTATACTATCATATCATCTGCAAATAGTTATATTTTGGCTTCTTCCTTTCGACTTTGTATCCCTTTGACCTCCTTTTGTTGTCTAATTCCTCTGGCTAGAACTTTGAGTACTATATTGAATAGATAGAGAGTGAGTGGGCAGCCTTGTCTAGTCCCTGATTTTAGCATGATTTCTTCAAATTTCTCTTAATTTAGTCTGATCTTGGCTACTGGTTTGCTGTATATTGCGTTTACTATGCTTAGGTATGGGCCTTGAGTTCCTGATCTGTCTAAGACTTTTAACATAAGGGGTGTTGAATTTCATAACCAATAAAAAATAAAATAAAAAGGAATTTGGGCTTCATTGGTGCCAGTCAATAGAACTTTAATTTCATCTGACAGAACTCATCTGATGAACAGTGTGCTCTCTGCCTGTAAAGAACAGATCAACCCATTTAAATATGAGTCTCAATCTATACAAAAATACAAATGAGAAAAAGCAACACTTTTTAAAAGATAATAAAAATTATATAATTGAGTGAGAATCACCACACTTCTAAATTCTTAATCTTCTTATATAATCTAGACAACTCTAAATTATTCATGGCATAAAAGGAGATATTGTGTATCTATAGCCATTTTTAATAATATAATCATAGAACATAGTCAAAGAAATAACATGAAAGAAACATCAATATCTTGAAAGAAATATATTGAAAGAAATATATTGAAAGAAAATATCTTATTTTAAAATCAGCCAATGAAATGGTTCCAAGTGGTCAGTGGGTAACCCATAAAAATCAGTGCAAGGTATCTCACTCCAGTCCTCAATGTCTGTGATCCTAGCAGTTGAGAGCTGAATGAAAAGGATTGTGAAACAACAATTCAACACAAACACAAAACTGAGCAAATCTCTAAGTATGATTTTAAAATTCTTTGTACCAACCCATAAATATTCTTTAACATATTACTAAAAATCATAAAGAAAATTTGAAAAAATTCATGGGCGTTTTTATGACTGTCATCAAGAGATTTCAATGTAACTCTCAGCATTTTTATTCAAAGGACATTGCAGGATGTTGGAAATTCAAAGTTCTACTTCTGAGATGATCTTTATGAGTTGTCAAAATTACCTTAAAATTATCTGAAAACTACAAATAAATGTAACGCTGCAAATAAAAGTGTGAGCTGTGGTTCTCTACCCCTGTGATATTGGGATTATGGTGAGACCACTGTACCTTAAAATGACAGTCTTACTGCTACTATAGATAGATGCATAGACTCAAAAATGAACATAGTTCATCACAAACGAAAGCTTGTCTTTCTATTTGTCATGTGTTTTGTTTTTGTTAATGTTGATGGCATTCAAAACCAGTGAGGAAATTTAGCATCAATAAATCATACTGTGAACAAACTTTATTAAGTTAAGAACAATTATCAATCAAATATTAATAAGTATATTTATATCACTACTCTGATAAGAGTATAATTAATTGCTCTATTCAAGTAGTACATTGCCTGAAGAATTCTGAGGATTGTCCTAAGGCATTACAGATATAAAATAGGGGCAGCGTTGGTTATTCCAAATGGTGCTAAAGTAGAAAATTTAAGGAATTGGTGCAAATAACCAATGGGCTAATTCATGGGACTGAGTGTCCTCACTACGCTGTTTGTGAGATTCCTGGAGCCACAGATGGCTGGGCAGTTAGGTTTTGTAGAAGGACGAAGAAATGCTGGAGTTTCCTTCAAGGGCATTTGTCTTTAAGAAAAGTTTCCTAAGTGGAATTGTGTCATGTGCTTCCATATGGTGTAAATAAATTGTTTTACAGGTCACACAGAGCATACAAATGCCTATTTCTTCCCATATGACCACGTTAAAACACTTTATTGTTAGTTTTGAGTGGCGAGGTTTCTGTTTGATTCTGCAAACTTAGACTCTCCCAGTATCCCAGGCTCGTTTCAGACTTGCAGTTTTCTTTCTAGTTTCTGGCAAGTGCTGATTGCAGACATATGGCAGCATACCTGACACTTTTTAAAAATATCAAATTAAATTTTACTGATATGTGTTGCTATTTCAAAAATAATTTTATTTAAAGTTAAGCTGTATGATAGAATCTAATGATATAAAGTGTTAAGAAAAAAGCATTTTCATTTAATTAAATGTAAGGCAAAAAATGTGTTCTTTATCTAAGTTTACAACAGAGTTAAACTAACTGAAGAAAATTAAAAGCTAAATTCTCCTTTTCATATTTTTTTTCCTGAGGGACAATACTCAGACTTTGATCAGGACTTCAGTGTATATTATTCAAATATGGTGAAAGAGGACATTTTGGACATAAGAGTAACAAAAAATCAATTTGCATACATCAGCAGAAGAAATGATGTCTACAGATTTTTGCTGAAAGAGTTGAATACACTTAAGGGGAAACTCCAAACTGCACAGACAGATAAGAGGACTCACTCTTTTCTCCCATGAATAGTCACAAAATTGTCAACTCTAATTTACAATAAACAACTTCCTATTCACTAGAGTACAGTCCCCCAAACAGACACACACTGTTGGTGTTTATGCCTTTTTTGTGATGACTACAATTAATATGATAACTTAATACCATAAAATAGGATCTAGTCAAAGTATTAATTTAATAACAGACATGTTCTAGGACTTAACATTGTAATATTTCTAACCATGATAAATTCACACAAACACACATACAGAGTCAAGTTTTGAAAGGTGCTCTACTAAAATCTACCTAATAATATTGACTGTTTGCACTGCTAAGGAACAGGGAGGGTTTCTCATTTTCTGGTTTACCTTCTTCCTTTTTCCTAGATAATGGTAGTGTTGGTTGCAGCACATGAAACTATAAAAATAATGGCTAGGTTGTTCCTTGATTTTTCTGCATGTTCATGTCATTATACATTAGTGAATTCCACATCAAAGTGTCCGCATCCAGTTCTGTTCATCTCTCATTTAGTTTCTGGAAGCAGAATGTTATAGTTGATGTGCAGTAAATGCTACTGGTCACAAACAGACTGCCTACAGGTCTATTTGTTTAATAATAAAAATAAATAAATAAATGCATACATACATGCATACATAAATTAAAGCCATGGGCTTTCAAAACAAACAAACAAACAACAAAACAAAAAAGGTCCTTCCAAAAAGTCTTGGGTGTTTTTCCTCTGTACAAGAAGTTTTAACTAGGACTTTAGTTATAGTGTGATTGCATAGAAAGCTTCTATAAAACCATTTCTTTTTCTAGCCTGTATGATTAAAGATTATATACTTTATCTAAAAACTAGCACAGGAACTAAAAGTTAGGCCTATCTTGTGTGTCCAGGAGGTTTGCTAATTGAAATTAACTATGAAATATAAGAGCAAAATCCTCATTGCATTTATTTTAAAGAAAGAAATCCCTGTATTTCATATAATAGGTGATATGTACTTTCTGATCTTTGTCTTCCTAACACTTTCTAAAAACCACTGAAATGTTTAGAAATTTCTGTGATTTAAAGACTCTCATTTGAGAAAATTTCTTTCCTTTCCCTGTCAGCTGTCTTCCTGATGGAGGACTAGATCACTTCTAAGTTCCATAACTTCCATATATTCTTTACATTCCTGTCGTTTTGTTTTCCTGAGGACCCTCTCAGCTCTCTAGCCTTCTCCATTCCTTTGTGGGCCATTGTGAATCTGTAGACACATTTCCTGTGCCAGTTGCCAGTTGATATACTAGGCAAGGATTCAGGTAGGCAATAGTCACTATTTTTACTATTGTCCATTCTGGAAACATTCTGTTCTCCACACAGCTCCACCTAACACAAACTACACGCATGCGCCATTCACTTTTATATAATACGTAAATGTGAGGTTCTCAACTTCTGACAGCAGAGTAAGCCTTGCAAAAGCCAGAACTATGGCAAGCAAAACTGTTTACAACACACACACACACACACACACACACACACACACACACACACACACTTCTACTCAATGGGGACTCTTGAGAGGAATCTAGGCTCCCACTTTCCTGCCAACGTTCTCAGCCTTTTCTATTAGGCAATTAGTCTCTATTTGTGTGTTTGGTTGGGTGTGTGTGTGTGTATGTTTGTGCATGTGTGTGTCAGCCAACATCTTACAGAAGTGTACTCTCTCAAGGACCCTACAGCTGTCGTATTTGCATAGAATCTAGATTGACAACAGTAACCTACGAATGGAACTCCCATTATCTCAAAGCTAATAATAACATGTGTCTAAATCCTAATCACTACAAAAAATCATGAACTGCTATGACAATATCCCTCCTCCAGAAACCAGTTAACTTGGAATAGGCCCTGAGGAATATATCCGACGCACAAGAAAAACGACTTCAAAGTAGCAACCATGCATACGTTCAAGTACCTTCAAGTGGGTATATATAAAGTCTTTAATAAGTCTGTGAAAACACAGTTAAAAGAAAATAATGAGACACATTTCAAGACAATAGAATTGAAATAGAACCAATAAATACAGCTCAAACTGAAACAAAACTTGAAATTGAAAAGTTGAAACCCTCAGAGGTAGGACACACTCGTACATTACTTGATAGTTGATGTGGTTAGCACCACTTGACTGTGTCTTGGACCATGACTTGATAGGTTTTCCTTGAGTGTTTAATTAAGTTATCTGAGCCATAGCTACCTGAACATCAACAAGCAGTTTTCCGTTTTCCCATTCTTACTTGCTTCAGTAATAGACTGATCTGGAGCATATGCTGAAAAACAAAACAAAACAAAACAAAAACAAGAATAACAACAACAACAAAAACCCCCACTACCATTAAGCGTCTTTCCTTACGATTATCATGGCAAATGAAGTGAGACCAGGATCAAAGTCATTAGGAAAACACTGGCATAACCTGCAAATTGGAAGAAAGAATATTCTTGAAAACATTTTAAGTTATTGTTTTCATCATATATCTTTGCAACAGTAATTAACTTGTATATGTTGGTGATCATATTAGAGATTTTTGGACACATTGCTATTAATGATGAGTAAATGTCACTTTGAAAGAGTAGGCATAATCTCTATTCTATATTGAGAGGTTGCAATAAATTCTATCACATATAGAATGTAAGCGAGGTTTTTTCCTCAGCATTGTGCCCTTCATGTGTAAGAATGTAGAGGGGGTGCTCTGGTACCTTAGTCATTCTTAATGATCCCAGGGGGGAAAACAATGTACTTTCCTAAACAATGACGAGTGAGTGATAGTTTATTTTCTTCTGACAGGGTGGAGAAAATTTGCAGCAGTTAAATGTTAATAACAGTTATAAAAATCTATTAGTAAAATTTTATAGGTAATGGATAATAAACAGAACAATTTTCTAATTTTTCAGGATTTTATGATGTTAAAGTAATTTTCATTAGTGACTCTGTTTAACTGCTTATGATTTAAACTCATCCCTGAAGATTAATTGTTCTATATTACTTAAAATTCAAATTAGCTTTTTCCTAGGCTTTATTTTATTTAAACCGTAAATCACCTGTACAGATTCAATATTCTGACTTTGACTTCCTATAATATGACCTAGTCATATATAAGGAACAATTTTAGATTTATTGGTACAAATTTTGTATGAAATAATACTAGAGGACAATGCCTTCTCAGTCATTAGAGAAAAGTAAAGTATACTTCAGTGCTTCATTGTCTTTGTTCTGTAGTTCGTCTCTGCTGTTACTTGCACAGCTGAACACAAAACTCTTTCCTAAGTGGTGTCAAAGGACCCACAAAAGCTGTAGAAAATAAAATTGTCTTATAATTAAAATTACTGATTTCAAGGGTAAAATGGCTCAGCAATATTTTCTTTCACATGATTCTGTCCATGAGAAAAGTTGATGCAACCACAGAGTAACAATAATCTTTACAGATGAATTGAGAGATAGTTCTATGAATCATAAAGTGGTGTAAAAATCAATGGGAAAGAGAAAGACAGCCTGGTATTCTTCTCTCACCGTAATCAGGAGTTGTCTTTGGAATTCCCTTGTTGTCGTAAATAAACTACAAGGAGGAAGAGCAGAACAAGGATCAACCACAATTGAGCATCTGTAGGAGTGTCTTGTTTCGAAGACAGAGTGACAAAGTTACAGACATTCCATAGTTTCAAGGAAAGCAAGGATCTATCATCCACTCACTGAGAATTTGGGCTGTGACAGTAAAGTGGTATTTTGGCACCCTTGGCAAGACTGAGACCAACTTCTTGTGTTTTAGTGCAAGGGGATTGGAGCTTCCCGAATGAATGAGTGCCTGCCTATTCTACATGTTAACAGAGATCCTTGTGGTTTGGTTAGCAGCAATTCCACATATGAGTACTAAGAAGCTTTTTAGTGACTATAGCCTTGCCACAGCCAGGTTTCATGACTTCATGGGAAATACTGGACAGAATGCACAAACAGCTAGAATCAATTAGTTTGATAGAACAGATAGGAAATAAAGCAATCTGCATATTCAACTCATTAGTCTCTAGACATAATCTATTTCCAGGATTAGAATATTCTTGACTAGGAAGAAATTGTTAGCTGTTTTCCCTTTTTCTCTTACTTTAATTTTATTTAAAATTATTTTTAGTTGATTTTACATGTAATTATTTTATATTTGTTTCACTTATTCTTTCCTTCCTCCCTTCTGACTCCCTTTTAAATGACTTTTAATTGTAAACTTTTTAAAGTTCTAACTCTTTATTTCACATAGTTTTTGACACTTTATTTTCTATTATTTCTAGGCAAGCTTGTATTTAACTACATTTGTAAGTCTATATTTTATGTTTTGTTGTTTTTACAGCAGTTGTTTTGCATTTTCTTTACCTAACAATACTTAAGATTCAAATTTCATAAGATCAATAAGTCACTGAGCTAAAAGTGCATAATTCCTGCATTTCAAAAGACATGGAATTCTAAAAATGGAAACACATGTAAAATGAAAACTAAGTCATTGTGATTCTACAAAAAGCTAACAGCATTGAAGAAACAAACTCTAAAGATATCAAATTGGATAGAATTTCAAAAGATTGGGCTTTTAAAATTGTTAATAAAAGAAGAGAGGTTATAAGTAAACTGCTGAATTAATTAAGAAGGGACTAGAGGTCATGATAGTTCAATACAAAATAGAAATTTTTCTCTTTAAAATGAATTGTTAATTATTTGATAATTTCATGGTGCATTTTGATTATGTTCAGCCCTTTCTCCTTTGTTTCACTCTTATTCACCATATCTCTCCAGTAAATGCAATTTTATGTTCTGTTTTACTATACCTCTCCTGGGCATATACCCAAAAGATGCTCCAACATACAACAAAGACACATGCTCCACTATGTTCATAGCAGCCTTATTTACAATAGCCAGAAGTTGGAAAGAACCCTTACGTGCTTCAACAGAGGAATGGATTAAAAAACTGTGGTACATCTACCCAATGGAGAACTACTCAGCTATTTAAAACAATGACTACATGAAATTCATAGGCTAATGGAATGAACTAGAAAATATCATCCAGAGTGAGGTAACCCAATCACAGAAAAACACACTTGGTATGCACTCATTGATAAGTGGATATTAACCAAAAAGCTCGGATTACCCGAGATGCAATCCACAGACCACAGGAAGCGCAAGAAGAAAGATGACCAAAATGGGGATGTTCCCACTCCTTCCTAAAAGGGGAAAAATAAATATCCATAGGAGGGGATATGGAAGCAAAGTTTAGAGTAGCGAGTAAAGGAACGGCCATTCAGAGCCCGTCCCATATGTGGCTCATATATATATATACATACACACACATATATATATACAGTCAACAAAACTAGATAAGATTGATGAAGCTAAAAAATGCATGCTGAAAGGGACCGGACATAGATCTCTCCTGAGAGACACATACAGAGCATGTCCAATACAGAAGTCAATGCAAGCAGCAAACCATTGAACTGAGAACAGGAACCCCTTGGGGGAAATTAGAGGAAGTATTGAAAGAGTTGAAGGAGCTTGCAACCCTATAAGAACAATGTTAACCAACCAAAGCTTTCAGGGACTAAACCACTACTGAAAGACTATACATGGACTGACCCAGGGCTCCAACTGCATATGTAGCAGAGAATAGCCTTGTTGGGGCACCATTGGAAGGGGAAGCTCTTGGTCCTGCCATGGTTGGACCCCCCAGTGCAGGGGAATATGTGGGGGCAGTAAGGCGGATGTATTGGAGTTAATACATACGGGTGTATGGGGGAAGGGATGGGACAGGAAACTGGGAAGGGGAATAAAATTTGAAATGTAAGTAAAGAAATATATCTAATAAAAATTTTAAAAAAATCCCACAGCTGAATTTTTGCTACCAATATACCACTGAATGTTGGCTATTCACTGGATTGTGTTTGTCCTATGTGATACCCTTAAAGAAAACTGACTTTCCTTTTCCTATAACTCATTGAGCACCATAGCTCCTATTTTGTGTTTTGTGGCTCACAAACGAACTCATATTCCATGCTACAATATTGATTGGCTTGATCTTTTACAGATCTTGGGCAAGCAATCACAGCTGCTGCAATTTCATGATTGCAATGGTCCTTTCATGTTCAGAGGAGTGTTCACTCTTGCCTTCTATCATCTTTGAGTCTTAAATGAGTTCTTCCTTCTCTTCTATAATGGTTACTCAGCCATGGACAGGTATATAATACAGATGTCTTTTTTATGATTGGGCACTCTTCTGAAACTTATTCTCTTTTACTATTTGTATGTTTTTGTGTTAACCACTATTGACTACACAAACAAATTTGTCAGGAAGGTCTGAGAGCAGCATTAATCTATGTGTAGAGAGATAGAAACATACCTAAACTTTGAAAATATATTGATGTTATTATAGAGGAATCATTTAATGACAAATGTGGAAATGATCAGAAACTAACATTTATTTTATAGTTAAAATATAAGTGCATGGAAGATAAAAAAATACTTCTGAAAACTATCAAAGAGAACACTGAAGTAACTTTTAAAGGCAAGTACAATGGAACAAATATAAATTTCTCTGAAGAAATTTTAAGAGCCACAAATATATGCAATAATATATGTTAGGGACCTAAAGAAAATGCATGTCAATCCAGATTATGATTTACTTCAGAATTTAATGTGAAATAAAACCCCTAAAACAATCATAACTGAGAAGTTCATGACCACTGATTCAGAATTACCAACATTACTTAAAGGAATTCTGGACACAAAGAGGAAGAAATACATGCAGAACCAATAGATTAAGGGAAAGAATAATCCTCAATAGAAGGGCAGATGGACAAACAAATGACATATAGGAAATAATCAAGTGGAATCAGTTTAGCGAGTCAACAGATAAATAGATGAACATAGATTGTAGAAAACTATATAATAATGTGATAGCAGCTAGTATATACCTTTCAAAAGCAAACTTTGGTATAAATAACTTTAGTTTTCAGTTGTGAGCTGTGTAATTAACTACTTGGTTTAAAATTCTGAGCCTGCACCAGGAGCTGACCCTGGGACACAGCTCTCTGTACCCAGATCCCATGGGTGGAGAGCTGGATGCTCAGAAGTGCTGAACAATCCAGAGAACACAGATGAGATGACCTATTCTGCTCACAAACCTGGCCCAAGAGGAACCTGCCTACAGCTCTCTAGACACAGGAATCGAGGAGCAGTCTGGGACAGGATCCTTCCTGTTTCCACATAATCTTGAAGCTGACCCTGGGACACAGCTCTCTGTACCTAGCTCCTGCTGGGAGAAAGCCAGTCTCCAGCCTCCAAGCTGACACACAGGCTTACAGGAGGGTCAAGCCACTGTCAGAGACTGCAAGACCTGCTAACACCTGAGGTAAGCAGATGGCTAGAGGCAAGGAAAAGAACACAAGCAATAGAAACCAAGGCCACTCAGCATCATTAGAACCCAGTTTCCCCAACATAGAAGCCCTGAATATCCCCAACACACTGGAAAAGAAGATTTTGATTTAAAATCACAACTAATAATGATGTCAGAGGACTTTAAAAAGGACATAAATAACTTCCTTAAAGAAATGCAGGACAACACAGGCAAACAGGTGGAAGCCCTTAAGGGGGAAACACAAAAATCCCTTAAAAAAATTACAGAAAAACACAGCCAAATAGGTGAAGGAATTGAACATAACTATCCAGGATCTAAAAAAGGAAGTAGAAACAATAAAGAAATCACAAAGGGAGACAACCCTGGAGATAGAAAACCTAGGAAAGAGATCAGAAGTCATAGATACAAACATTACCAACAGAATACAAGAGATAGAAGAGAGAATCTCAGGGGCAGAAGATACATAGAAAATATTGGCGCAACAGTCAAAGAAGATACAAAACACAAAAAAGGTCCTAACCAAAAACATCCAGGAAATCTGGGATACAATGAGAAGACTAAACCTAAGTATAATAGGTGTAGAAAAGAGTGAAGACTCCCAACTTAAGGGACCAGTAAATATCTTCAACAAAATTATAGAAGAAAACTTTCTTTACCTAAAGAAAAAGATGCCCATAATCATACCAGAATCCGACAGAACTTTAAAGAGATTGAACCAGAAAAGAAATTCCTCCTGTCACATAATAGTCAAAACACCAAATGCACAAAAAAGAAAGAATATTAAAAGCAGTAAGAAAAAAAGGTCAAGTAGATAAAAAGACAGACCTATTAGAATCACACCAGACTTCTCACCTTTCTGTGAAAGCCAGAAGATCCTGGGCAGATGTCATACAGACCCTAAGAGAACACAACTGCCAGTCCAGTCTACTATATCCAGCAAAACTCTCATTTAACATAAATGGGGAAACTAAGATATTCCATGATAAAACCAAATTTTACCCAATATCTTTCTACAAATCCAGGCTTACAAGGGATACTAGATGGAAAACTCCAACACAAGGAGGGAAACTACACCCTAGATAAAGCAAGAAAGCAATCTCCTTGCAACAAACCCGAAAGAAGAGAGCCACACAAACATAATTCCACCTCTAACAACAAAAATAACAGGAAACAACAATCACTATTCCTTAATATATCTTAACATCAATGGACTCAGTTCCCCAATAAAAAGACATAGACTAACATACTGAATGTATAAAGAGGACCCAGCATTTTGCTGCATGCAGGAAACACACCTAAGTAACAAAGACAGACACTACCTTAGAGTAAAAAGCTGGAAAACAATTTTCCAAGCAAATGGTACAAAGAAACAAGCTAGAGTACCTATTCTAATATCAAATAAAATCAACTTTCAACCAAAAATTATCAAAAACGATAAGGATGGATACTTCATAGTCATCAAAGGAAAAGTCCACCAAGTTGAACTCTCAATCCTGAATATCTATGCTCCAAATGCAAGGGCACCCACATTCATAAAAGAAACCTTACTAAAGCTCAAAGCACATATTGCACCTCACACAATAGTAGTGGAACATTTCAACACTCCACTCTCATCAATGGACAGATCATGGAAACAGAAATTAAAAAGAGATTCAGAGAAACTAACAGGAGTTATGAACTAAATGGATTTAACAGATATCTAAAGAATGTTTTCTCCTAAAACAAAAGAATAAAATAAATTCTGACAATTTGCTGTCAGCAAGAAACTCACCACACCCAGAAAGACATAAATAAAATGAAAAAAAGAGAAAGAAACAGGAATATGATATTCTCAGCAAATGGAATTTGTAAACAAACAGGAGGAGTTACAATCATAAACATCAAAACAGATAGTAAACAGAATTGTTCAGAAAACAGTGCTATAAATCAGTAAAGGGAGCACTCCAATAAGAAGATCCATTTGTAAATATACATGCATTGAATGTGGCTGTGACTACATATAAATGTCCTATACAATATCAAGTCAATTAACTTTCCATCATGGGTGTTGAAGGTGTCAGGAAGTTCCAGTCAATTTAGCTACTGGCAAATGTTGACTTCTTGGGAAAGGGGATTCTGTTTTCTTTGGAAGTGGTTCCTGGTAGTTTACCTGTGCTCCATTTGATGACCCTACAAAAATACTCATATTAGCAGTACTAAATAGACTCCATGGTTTTACAAAAGAGTACATCAAGTTGAAAGAAAAAAGTGATAGTATTGTAGAAGAAGGGTTTGAGGAGGGAAAGCTGGAGAGAATTTGATCAAAACATATTATATGCTTGTGTGAAATTTTCACATCATACTTTTTAAAATTACACTACAACTCAGATGGATTTATGATATATTTACTAATTGCTCCATCCAGGTGTATGTAAGCACCAAATTTGAATAGATTGTAACTTAGGATATAAACACATATTAACAAAAACAAAAATCATTCTAATAATTTTTGGGTCATATCATAAGAAAAATAAAAATGTTACTAAATAAATACAGAAATTGTACCTGTACACAGATATTAAGAATGCACTTGAGAATAAAGAAGTTAAGGAGAGGTTAAAACTTCTCTAGAATCAAAAACAAAGTCAATCCACACTCTGAGGGGAACATAAATACATTTATAAGAGGGAACATCATAAATTAAGCTAGAAATGGTTGGGGAGATGATTAAGTGCTTGAAAGCACTGTCTACTTTATCAGAGGACCCAGTTCCTATTCCCAGAACCCAAGTGGTGGTTTATAATTTTCTATAATTCCAGATCCAGGCTATCAAATGGGCATTATATGCATTGGCTGGGCATGCATACATACAGACCAACACACTTATACATATTGGGAATGAATCTATTTAAATTTATTGTATGAAGCCAATATTACAGTGTTACTAGAGATTGAAATATAAAAGGGGGAAGAGTTTTCCTTAGAGACACAATCCTATCATTCTTTTATGGTCATTTTGACACAAACCTAAACAAGCTTCAAAAAATGTAAACTGGATTGCCTTCATCAGATAATTCTGTTGATATTTCTGTTGGGACTTTACTTGACTAATGATTGCTTCAGGAGTATTTAACCTTCTCTGGGCAGGGAATAATAAATGCCACCCTCTCCCAGAAGATAGCCTTGAGTTGCACAACAAACCAACTTAAACAATCATGCTACAAACAAAGTTCAGTAAGCATTTTTCCCCATGATTCCTGTATTTGTTCTTGTTGAAGTTCCTGCCTTTTCCTTCAGTCGTGGAATATGACAGAAAATAAAAGTTAAATAATTTTTTTATAAATAAGGCTGCTATGAACATAGTGGAGCATGTGTCCTTGTTATATATTGGAGCATCTTTTGGTTATATTCCCATTCAGAGCCTGCCCCACCTGGGGATCCAGTCCATATACATATAGCCACCACACCCAGACAATATTGCTGACTGCAAAGAAGTGCATGCTGACAGGAGCCTGATATAGCTGTCTCCTGAGAGGCTTAGCCAGAGCATGCCAAATACAGAGGTGAATGCTCCCAGCCTACCATTGAACTGAGAATGGGGTCCCTTCTGAAGGAGTTAGAGAAAGGATTGAAGGAGCTGAAGGGGTTTGCAACCCCATAAGAACAACAATACCAACCATCCAGAGCTCCCAGGGACTAAACCACCACCAAAAGAGTACACATGGACACACCCATGGCTCCAGCTGCATATGTAGCAGAGGATGGCTTTGTTGGGCACCAAAGGGAGGAGAAGCACTTCATGCTGCCAAAGCTGGACCCCACCCAGTGTAGGGGAATCTGGGTGGGGAGGCAGAAGGGGTGTGTCGTTGGGTGAGGGAAATGGGATAACATTTGAAATGTAAATAAAAAAATCCAATAAAAGTAAATTTAAAAAATAAATATTTTAATCCTTTTTGTGGCTTTTGGCCATGGTCTTCATCATAGCAACAGAAATCAATGTAGGACAAACCCAACAATCATAAAGATATGTAAAAATTAATTTTAGTAGTATGTTAGAAAGATCATCTACATTGATCCAGGAAATTTCACTTCAGGAATGCATAGATTTTCTTATATGCACAAATAAATGTATACAACTCCCAAACAAAATCAAGTGTGAAAATACTATTATCTTCATAGATGTGGATAAAAGCCTTAATAAAATTCAGTGTTACTGCATGACAGAAATGTTAAATAATGTAGACAATGAAGGATTACATTTTGATACAATAAATATTATATGCTACAAACCTATAGTCAATGCTACTCTCAATGGGTAAATAACTGAGATCATTTTCTCCAAGTTTAGGAATAAAAATGAACATGTTCGGCATCATAATTCTACTTAATACAAGGCACAAAATTTTAATCAGGCCAGTAAAAATAAATAAATGATAGGGCTAGTAATAGAAAGGGAGCTCTTTTGTTTGGTTGTTGTTTTATTTTGTTTTTGCTGTTAGCAGATATTGTGATCTATACTTAAAATCATTGAGAGTCCCCACTGAATGACCCTTATTTACAAGTAGCCAATTTATAGAAAGAGCATTGCACAAAAATAAAAAAAAAACTTACTTAAAAACAGCAAAATAAACTTATTCTCCAAACATAAAACCAAACAACTGAATTACTTAGTGACAATGTAACCAAGAAGATGAAAGACTTCTACATTAAAAATTAAAAGTATTTAAAAATATTGTAATGAATTGCTCATATAAAAAGTGAAAAGTACTCTTATGCTCTTGAATAAGGAGAATCACTATTACTATGGCCCTACTATCAAAACTGATATGTACATTCAATATTTCAATGACATGTTTCACTTAGCTAGAAAAATAACTTTAAAAACCATAGGAAAGCACAAAAGACTTTTCAGAATAAACCAAATTTTCCTGTAAAACAAAATAAAACATGCATACACATACATGTACACATACATACACACAACATGTTCAAAGTTTTACAATACCTGGCTTTAAAATATATTACAGAGTCATAGTAGTAAAGTCAGAGTTGAGACTGACACAAAAACAGATATGGTAATCAATGAGCAAATAACACAAAATAGGCACATGTAGCTACATTAAATTGATTTTCAGCAAATATGCCAAAAATCATTTGGATAAAAGACAACCTGCTCTTAGTAAACACTGGCTATCTTCATCCTAATACTTAGCCTCTTCTGCTGGAAATTAAGCACTGTGGATACATGTGCTTGTGGCTAAGCTTAAGTTTTATCACAAAACCCGTGTGCTTTGGAAAGAGAACACTTAACTCTACCAGGCGTCCTCTGACCTTCACACTCGATATCCTAGGATACATGCCCCTTACTCACACTAAATAAATGAATGTATTTTTAAATCTGTTAAGTAAGATGAAGAAAAGGTGGACCTATCTATCACATCACCTATGTATATATACTAATAGAGGACAATTTCAATACACATATGAAACACTTTGTGGTCCATGTTACTGCACTGGTATTCACAGCAGACTAACTAGGAATGAGCTTGGATGCGTGGATAAAGAAAATGTGGTGCGAACTAACATTTGGCCTATTATTTAGCCATAAAGAAGAATAAGCCATATGTAGCAACACAAGTATTGCATGTTTCTGTCAATCAGGGAAAGTACAATAAAAAGCAAATAAAACCTCCCCAAATAACAAAAAAGAGCTGAAAGAAAGTTTTGTTGTCATTTATTTTTGTTGTTTTTCTAATTTACAGTGTTTGTTTGTTTGTTTGTTTAATTTATATCCCATCCCAATCACTGCTGCTCTTCCTGGTCATCCTTCCCACTATCCTTTCTACCTACTCTGTCCCCTTCTCCTCTGAGACGGTGGACAACCCCCCTTCCCTCCCAGGTATCTTTCCATGCTACCACCCACATTAAGTCTCTGTGGGTTTGGTGCATCCTTTCCAAATGAGGCCAGACAAGGCAGCCCAGCTAGAAGAATATATCCCATGGACAGGCAATAGCTTTCAGGACAGGACTGGCTTCGGTTGTTCAGGACCCATGTGAAGACCAAGCTGCATATCTATTACAAGTGTGCAGGGACAGGAAGAATCAGGTCCAGCCTATGAATGCTCTTTGGTTGGTGGTTCAGTTTTTGAGAGCCCCAAAGGTTCAGGTTAGTTGAGTCTGTTGGTTCTCCTGAGGAGTTCCTATCCCCTTAGGTTGCCTCTCCTTAAGAGTCCCAAGCTCTATCCACTGTTTGGCTGTGGGAATCTGCATTTGTCTTAGTCAGCTGCTGGGTCCTCTCAGAAGAAAGCCATGCTATATTCTTGTCTGCAAGCATAACAGAAAATCACTGATAGTTTCAGAGACTGTTTCTTGCCCATGGGATGGGTCTCAAATTGGACCAGTTATTGTTTGGTCACCTCAGTCTCTGCTCCATCCCCCATTCCTGCATTTCTTGTAGACAGGATAAATGTTGGGTCAAAAGTTTTGTGGATTGGAGACATAATAGAAGAAACTTATACAGAATCAATTTTTAAATGAAAGTGGGAGCTATAGAAAGTGATGGGAGGTAGGGTAGACACAGTCAAACCCTAATCAAGTTTATAGAACACTCAATTATTTTATTTGAGGATCTAACCTCTAGACCTTGAGTTCTAACCTCTAGGCCTTGTGTTTGATTTAAGCATCATTAAAATCTAAGGTATCTTTTGCAGGCCTTCAGAGTAAGTGCTTTCATGTGAAGATGTGAGAGCGATGTGGTAATAGGCTACCAAAGTGTTCTTGTGATAAAACCACCCAACTCCACAGGAAATGCTTACAATTTGTAAATAGGTTTTTTTTTGATAGAGTTCCACATCAGCAGTTAATGGCAGCTTACTCTGTGTAGGAGTCTTTGGACAAGTTGAATGTTGGCTCAACAAATTAGAGACCTAGAGCTTGTCATAGATGAGTGACATTGCGTTGGCAGTCAAGGTGGCTATGTGAAGACAAAGTCTGAAATTGACAGATTTAGATTATTGGAAGTCTAAAATATAAAATGTAATATATTTAAGGCAGATAGCCTAGAATTGCATCACAAATGCTGTAACTAAACAGTGCTTCATTTTCTGGGTTTACTGGGACTGACAAAATGAACTAAGTACAAGCCAGCCCTTGGTGGGCTTGGTCTTAAGCCAGTAGCACTGTTTATTTTTTAAACCATGAAATGTACTTGGCCTTCTTCAGTTACCAAGAAAAGAATCAGAAAGGAAAACTCAGTTGGCACAAACTGGCTTCATTTAGAAAACACAAATTATTATTTTGCCAAAACCCTGTCCTAGTTGAGTTTCTCATGAAATCAGATGAAGGGGTAGGAATTTTCAGCACAAGTCAGGTTCAATGCAATTCACTTTTATATAATACATAAATGTGAGGTTCTCAACTTCTGAGGGCAGAGTAAGCCTTGCAAAAACCAGGACTATGGCAAGCAAAGCTGTTTACAACACACACACACACACACACACACACACACACACACACACACACACACACACCCATTTAACCACATAGATAAAAATGTATCTTCTTTGAAGCTAATAGCAATTTCATTATTTTTCCCAACTATATTTTTTTATTACTTTTAGTTTTTTTTTTACAGTCCTGTCCTTACTCACCTCCCTGTCTACCCTCCCACAATTCCTTGTCCCATTCCTCCTTCCCCTTGACTCCAAGAGGATGTTCCCAGCCCCAGCCCCAGCCCCACCCCAACCCTTGCAAGGCCTTCCCATTCCCTGGGGCCTCAAGTCTCTTAAGGTTGGGCTAGCATTTTCCCACTGAGGCCAGCTTCTTTTACTATTATTATTATTATTATTATTATTATTATTATTATTATTATTTTATTTACTTACTTACATCCTAAATGTTGCCCCACTTCTAGTTCCACCTCACAGAGGTCTTTTCCCTCATCACCCTCCACTTAGCCTCAAATGCTTCTCCCTGGGCATTGCTCCTCCCTGGGGCATCAAGTCTCTACAGATTAGGCCTCTTCTCTCCCTCTGAGTCCAGACAAGGCAGTCCTCTGTTACATATGTGCCAGGGGCCACAGACTAGCCCCTGTATGTTCTTTTTGTCTTTGGGAGATCCCAGGGGTCTGGATTAACTGATACTTCCTATGGGGTTACCATCCCTTCAATTCCTTCAATCCCTTCCCTAACTCTTCCAAAGACAGTGCAATGTTTGCCTGTGAGCATTTGAACCTGTCTCAGTCAGCTGCTGATAGAGCCTCTCCGAGGACAGCCATGCTAGGCTCCTGTCTGCAAGCACAACGTGGCATCTGTAATCATGTCAGAGTTTGGTGTCTGCTAATGGGTTGGATGCCAAGTTGGGCGGGTCTGATTGCATTCTTTAAAAAACTTGTTTTTGCATACTTAGAGCATGTTAAGAATCCTGAAGGAGAGGCTGTGTTACACAGATGTAAGAGGTGCTTCTACACATTCCTTTGTGAACATTCACGTCTTCTCATCACTGATGTGCATGTCCTAAGTGTTGTTCTAGGAATAAAGGTTTCCAATTCTGTGGCATCTTTGTAGAGTCTCAGAAGCCCAATCTCAATGACAATTCCAACTTCTAAATTCACTCATAGTGAAACAGTGGGTTGATACATAGCAGTGTCCAAGACAGATACTGCTTGGCTCTAGAGATTGGAACATACGTAAACTCCTCTATGCTCAGCACAGCTCCATTCATTTCAAAATCGTATCAGAATTTTTGATGCCACATTCATACAAATCAAAATATTTCTCTATCTGTCTCTGTCTCTGTCTCTGTTCTCTCTCTCTCTCTCTCTCTCTCTCTCTCTCTCTCTCTCTCTCTCTCTCTCTCTCTCTCCCTCTTTCTCTCTCTCTCTCCCTGTTGAAGTTCTCAACACCTCAGTGGAAAGTATTTGTTTACCATGTATTGGTAAATTCTAGAACAGGAAGTACTCAGTTGAAACCCGTCTAGTCTCTTTTGTGAGGTATAGACTGGTAGGTATCCCCTCTCAAAATTATAACAGGGAGAGTTAAAATGAGATTCACAGCCTTGTCTCTAATCCGTCTCTCTACCTGCAAACTCTGCCAGTGTATATTTGATTTAGAAATTTGGATGCCAGCCATCTGGCCCACAATCAAGCCACATGAAAAAAAGGGTAATATTGCAATGTAAAAGGAGAGGCATGATTTAGGAACACTTGAAGAAAATTGTTTGCCCTTAAACCAGAGAGGTTCTTAATCTTGAGCTGTTACTAAATCATTAATACCTTGAGTCAGACTTGGGACAGTTGAACAATACAATATAAAAATGATTCCATCAATTAATGTAAGCTATATTAAATATGAAGACATTAAGCATATGAATAAGTTCATTGACCTTTATGGGGGTGAACAAACCCAGTAATATTTTATTTTGGCATGAAGGTAGTACTATGTTCATCAGGGTGATCTTGTATTTTTCAGGTCTTGACTGGTCTTCCTGATCACTCTTTTGAATAGCCATACAGCAGGAGAGACAGCACCTGGTTGACAGCGCTACAACTAGCTATAATAATTTTGTAAAGGTAATTTACAATGTAGATTTTAAAACTTTAAAAAGACTGGGAAAAATCCTTTTAACAATAAGTCAAGAATTACTATCAACTACATGCAAGCTTTTAATGTTGAACTTTAGAAATAATCTCTAATTTTACAGAGTTTATAATCAAGCATATGATTCACAGTAGAATATTCTGCACCAATGGTAATGTTGAGTCTGGTAGCAAGTAGCCATTCATAGCTCTTGAGCTTTTGAAATGTTCATAGTTTCATTTAGAACCAAACTTTGAAAATTTGTAATTAATTAGTGATTCATAGGAATTTTATGACTAATGCCACAAATACACAGAGATAATTGATAATCCATCAATAATCAGGAAACTGTAAAATTCCTCATTGAGACAAAGATTAGGAAGTAAAATAATGTAGACAAGCATTTTTATATAAAAATATATTTAATTTAATTTAACTTTTTTACTTATTCACTTTACATCCAGCTCACTGACTGGCTCCATGTCACCCCCTCCCATATTCTTTTCCCCTCCCATTCTCCTTCAGCTGGTGTATTCCCCCAACTCTGGCACTTATAGTTTCTGTGGGACTAGTCCCTTCCTCTCTCATAGAGGCCAGCCCAGGCATCTCAGGTAGAATAACTTATCCCATATTCAGGCAACAGCTTTTGGGATAGCCCCATAGTCCAGTTATTATGGACCCACATGAAGGCCCAGCTGCACATCTGCTACGTATGTGTGGAGAGGCCTAGGTCCAGCCCCTGCATGTTCTTTGGTTGATCCAGATTAGTTGACTCTGATGGTCTTTCTGTAGAGTTCTATGCCATTCAAGGTCCTCAATCCTTCCCCCAACTCTTCCATAATTGTCCCCATGCTCCATCCACTGTTTGTCTATGGGTGTCTATATCTGTCTGAGTCAGCTGACAGGTGAAGCCTCTCAGAGAACAAGATGTTCCTGTGTGCAAGTATAACAGAGTAACATTAATAGTGTCAGGGATTGGTGCTTACCCATGGGACAGGTCTCAAGTGGGGCCAGTTATTGGTTTGCCAACTCGCCATCTCTGCTCCATCCCCCATGCCTGCGTTTCTTGTAGAAAGGATAGATTTTGGGTCGAAAGCTTTGTAGGTGGGTTGGTGGTAGACAAGCAAAAGCAGTAACTTGTACTAGCCTGGAAATGGGAAGCAGGGGTCTAGCTTCCAAATCTAAATCTAAAGAAGAAATGAACTTGAGAAGTTGATAGAATTCAGATTAGGCAGAGTATTTTACAACATGATAAATATTTTTTGTTCAAGTTTTTAAAAATACACCAAACTTTTTAAAGTAGGAAAACAAGTGCATTTATTAACGAATCCTTTTCTAGTTGCTGTTCATAGGAAAGTTGAAAGGAACAGGGGGAAATAGAGTAATGAAAAGGAGGTCTTAGTCCCAGTAAAATAGGAGAGTATCTTGACTAGAGAAATAGTCATGTAAAGAAGTGGAGTTTTCAGAGGCCCAAAGGAGTTAACTGATAGGAACAAATAAAATTAGATTAGAAAAAGGAAAATCAAGCATCATTCACATAGCCTAGTATTCTTACTCTGGACTTGATGGAAGGAGGAACCATTAACAGCCATGGTAGCTGTAAGATATTCAAATCAGGCATAAAAGTCATAATTATACTTGTTGCCCAAACATGGGGTGTTATTGGAACAATAACATGTTTTAAACCATGTTACATAGTTTTAGTTCAATAAAAAATAAGATATTGATATATCTTTATGCATATTGGCTGTTTATGCATATTGGCTTATGAAACACCATTAAAAACATAGTGGCTTAAAACAGTAGCCTATGATCCAGTATATGTCTATGATTTTGCCATTTGTGCTGAGTTTCACTGTATATTTCCCTGGCCTCTTATGGTCTCATGCTGATGAACTAGGTCTGAGAGAATAAAGTACTCTCCTTCCACAAGGTCTTTTGTCTTACAAGAGATGATCTCTAAAGTTGTGGTATCAAAAACCCACAGAGGAAGTAAGCAAAGGGTTTTTGACTCAAATTTGAAATTTGTCAGCCTTGATTCCTTAACTTGTATTTATTTTTAGAAGGTAACTAGACCAGCTCATATTCAAGACGTTGAGACACATGGAAAAGTTGGGTAATATTCATGCTTATAAATAAAATCCCTTTTTTAATCTTTATTAACTTGAGTATTTCTTATTTACATTTCGATTGTTATTCCCTTTCCCGGTTTCTGGGCCAAACATCTCCCTAACCCCTCCTCCTTCCCTTCTATATGGGTATTCCCCTCCCCATCCTCCCCCCATTGCTGCCCTCCCCCCAACAATCATGTTCACTGGGAGTTCAATCTTGGCAGGACCAAGGGCTTCCCCTTCCATTGGTGCTCTTACTAGGCTATTCATTGCTAACTATGAGGTTGGAGCCCAGGGTCAGTCCATGTATAGTCTTTGGGTAGTGGCTTAGTCCCTGGAAGCTCTGGTTGGTTGGCATTGTTGTTCATATGGGGTCTCGAGCCCCTTCAAGCTCTTCCAGTCCTTTCTCTGATTCCTTCAGCGGGGGTCCCGTTCTTAAAATCCTTTTTAACTGCTGCTCTATAAAAGTTCAACATATTCTTTGTGTTTTCATTGTTTGCTCTATATTCTTAGTGATTGAACTTAGGGTTTCACATGTCCTAGATAAGATCTACTAATATTCTTTATTCCTGGACCCACAGTAATTTCTTTATGTTTCAGTATTCTCTCTTTAAATGTATGTTAATTGTACATTGATCTTCTGCATAAATAAAAGGCCACAGTGGTATAATTTTTACTTGATTCCTCACAGAGTGCATGTGTCATCCAGTCCTAGTTTTCATTAGAAGACTTTTACTAAGCAAGCTGTGGTCTTGCAGCATCATTCAGTGTTAAACTGCTTTTCTCTATAGAATGACGCTTATCTTCTGTAGCATTTGGAGAACAGCTACTTCCTTTATTATACTGTTGCTGGTTCCTCTACTAGGGACTTGTTACTACACTAAGACAAAATGGCAAAAAGTTCCTAGGTGATAGTCGTGTGTAATTTTACGTAATGTGTGTCATGGGTAGTACAATTATGAAATGCTCCTTATTACATAATCATCAAGGTAAGAAAAACAATAAAATATTATTATTTTAGAGAAATTTTAGCCTTTTCTTGTTATACCTAATTTCAAAGAAAAATTTTAACTGGAAAAGCATAGAGTTTTAGCATTTCTTCGTCTTCCCCTATGTCTCACCTAGAGACTAATGGGCTTGAAATGGCCCACCTATGTTTTTTCCATAAACATAGTATTTCTGGCAGTTAATTTGGTTTATAGTTGCAAGAATAATGATTCATGAGATAAAATTAAATACACCTAGTTTCGTGAGATATAGCTAGGAATTGTCTTTTTCTTCATATATTAGTAATGCCCTTTTGTACTCCCCACAATTGTTCTAGCCTGGACTATAAGTTATATAGTAAATATAAATATAAATTAAGGGTTTACATATTGTAAATAGTGAGAATAAAAGTCCAAAGGATGGGAAATGATTCATTGTTATCATTCATAACAATATAGAGTGAATTAATTCGCAAAACAGCACTATGCTGTTTTTTTCCTGTTACCCAGGTATTGTATCTGATTAACACTAGCACAGGCTAGAGAGGAAAATACGCTTCGAATAAAAATCATGGAGAACTGGCTTGTGCTTCAACAAGTTTCTTTTTTCTGACCTTATCATAAACAGTAAATAACAAATAAATGAGATGGGTGGGATGGGGACATCCTAATGGAAACAGGGGTTGGAGGGGATGAGGTATGGAATGTGGACCAGGAGGGGAATACAATCTTGAGTGTAAAAATAAAAAAAAATTAATTAATCAATTAATTAAAAAAAGAAACTTCCTCAGAGAGTACAACAAAGTCAGCATTAAGATACATGATAAAATTAGCATTAAATCTTTCATGTAGGGAAAGGACAGTTACTTAGTCCTTCTGTATTTATTATTCTGCATTTTCACAGATGACCTAGGATGACAGAGAGCTGAGGTATCCTTAATGGTTTGAAATGATGGAAATATGTTATTTAACTTGGCATGCAATAGTAGTGGTGGGTCCCAGGAAAGCACAGTAAATGTGAAAGAATACATGCAATCCATGGAGAGTGTGCCTCTTACCTTTTTATATCCCTTTCTGTGCTTCCTTGCTTATGTGACATGAATTACACTTTGAGATTCACATTTTGGTTATAGTATCATTAGTAACTCTTTTGAGAAACAAAAGATAAAGATCAGATTGCATTATGTAGCAAATTCACTTATCAGTGTTGCAAGCAATATACTCCCTTATCTTTATTTTTCATTAACTTTTTAAGTTAGCATAGTAATAATTGACTTCATTATGGCGTGTTTCTACTCTGTTCTTATTCATCTTCCTCTCCGTAGCCTTTCTGCAGCTCTTTGATCCCCATTGCTGCACACTCCCATAGATTTCTTTCTGCTTTCATGCCACATGCATTTCATTAGCCTCTCTTCTTTTCCTCCCTCCTTAAGATCTCTTCTTCCCCATGCATAATCCTTTCGAGTTTTATGACCTACATGCTCATACACATGCACAAATTACAATAAAATTTAGAGTTCTCGCATGAAAGAAAATGTTTTATTTGTTTTTCTTATTTTGGCTTATTTTGCTTAAAATAAGAATTAAAGGTTCATCCTTTTTTTCTTTAAAAAGTTGCACAACTTCATTTTTCTTCATACCTAATGAAAATTCTATAATATGTGTTCCATATTTTTATCCATTAATCTTCCAATGAATATCTACGGTAGTACCAATTTCTATATATTGCAATTAGTAAACTTGGATATAAATCTAGCGAACTTTGCATAGCTACTCAGGAATGTTATTGCCAAATCAAATAGTAGTACTTTTAGTCATATGAGGGACCACAATACTAATTTGCATACTGGATGCACCAAATTTTATTTCCATTAGCAGTGTAAAAGGACCCCTTTCTCTTTCATCACATCCATTATTTATTATCATTTATTTTCTTGATGATAGACATTCTAACTGAGGTAAGAGAAAATCTCAGAAAACAGTATTAATTTTCATTTACATGATAGCTAAGGAGACTTTTTGCTTTTAAGAATGTAAACTAATTACTTACGTTTCTTCTTCCTCCTATTTATTTATGCATGTGTATGTTCTGTGTTTTGTGTATACCTGGGTTAGCCCCTGTCCATGTATGAATGTGCTTGTGAAGCCAGAGTTAGGCAGTGTTTCCTTTAATCATTATCTATCTTAATTTTTGACATAGGGTCTCTCGCTGAACTCAGAGCTCACTGGTTAGCCTAGATTGATTGGTCCTCAAATGGATCCTTCTTCTCTGTCTTACCTCTGATTACAGATGTAATCACATTTCGATGTTGTCATCTCTCCAACTCTTATTTCTTTCTTAAGACTGTCTTTATATACTCTTCATATTTACATCCTGTCTGATGCAGAATTAACAAGATGTTTTCTCATTCTCTAAGCTGCAATATTCTGATACAGTCCTTGGGAAAAATCTGTTTCATTTCATATAATCACACTCGTGAATGCTTGGAATTATTTTCTGTTCTATTGGAGTCTTTGGAGATCCCCAGGTATATTCTGATATCTTGATATTTTCCTCAAGAAGTTTCTAAGTTTTACATTTTATTTCATAGATCTAATTTCACACTTTTACACATGCATAACAAATTCCCCTCACACACCAATATGTAATTTTGACATGCTGTTAATCTCCATTGTCAACCTTACTGAATCACAAAGGATCCATATCTCTAGATATGTTTATAAGACTATTTCTCAACATAGATTGTACTGTACCATCACATGAGCTGGTATTTCTGGCTAAATAAAAAAGTAGAAAATGGGCTCCAAAGACTGTTCAGTGGTTAGAAACCCTAGCTGCTATGACAGAAGATCAGATTTCAGATCCTAACACCTATGTAGGCTAGTTCATAATTGCCTATACTCCACTGTCAAGGGGCCTTATACCCTTTTCTGGTGTCTCTTGGGATCTAAATTTATTTGCCAATCTCTGCCACTGGCAGAGATATTCACAAACATACAATTAAAATATGAGATAAATCTTTTAAAAAGGAGGCAACATAAAATTCCTTGATGCCTGCCTTTTCTTTTTGTATTCTGACTGCAATCAGGGTGAGCAGCCACTCACATTTCTGCTGATGTGTCAACATCTTAAGACCATGGTGGCCGGTTCTGGTGGCGCAGGCCGGTAGGATTTGCTGAAGGAGGCAGAGGCAGGAGCGCTTGCCTAGCGAGCGCAAGGCCCTGGGTTCGGTCCCCAGCTCCGGAAAAAAAAAAACCAAAAAAAAAAAGACCATGGTGGACTGTATGCAATAAAAAAAGCTTTTCCCCCTTAATTTTTGGTCAGATAGTTCCTCACAGCAGTGAGTAACAACAGAGAGAACTGGCACTAACCAGTGGATCCTTAGTATGATAAACCGTATTGCTCTTAGACTTTTGGACTGGTTTATGGATGTAGCATGGGAGGTGTGGAACTGTGAACTAGAAAAGGCTTAGAATACTGTTAAGAAGAAATTACCAGTCCATTATGGTAAGGGTTTAGGAGATCAGAATTCTAAGAAAAAGACTGTAGACATTAGGCTTATGAGGTTCCAAAAAAAAAAAAAAAATTAAGGTCTCTGAAGGAAAGTTGGAGAGAAACCATTTATGTCCTGTCTCATTGAGAATCTGGATTTATTCTGGCTGTGTCTTGAGAATCCAGGTGATACTGAATTCCAAAGTCAGGACATAACATTTTGTTACTATTGCTATCAATTGTTATTATGCAGGTATACCAAAAGATATGAGAAAGTACAATTTGAAGGAAATACTAGTTTATATAAGTTTGATGATGTAGATGAGGATCTAGGATGCCGGGGCCAGTGACTTTGCGATAGCAGATCATTAATGTGACATAGTTATTGCATATCTGACAAGTTATTTTTAGAGAAGATTCACTGAAATAATAATACCTTTTTTGAATGTCCTCAGTATCATATCATGGTCTGATGTCCTGAGCAAAAGACAAAAGGAAAATGGAGAAATCTTGGTAAATAGCATTTTCTATTCTCTGTTTCTGGAACTTTGCAGATGTGAACAAACTTCTGTCACCCTGCCTTTCCTGTCATAAAGTAAATCATGAGTCAATATAAATTCTCCCTAAAATTGATTCTTATTAGGTGCTTCCTTACATTAATGAGAAAAGTCACCATTACTAGGTTCAAATTAATCCCCTATCATCCACAAAGAGGTCAGTTTCTGTAAGACATTCTTCACACTAGAGTAAATGAACTCATCAATTTCAATTTTGTATTGACGACTAACTAGTTCTAATTTGCTTCATAAGTATGTCATTCCTTCCACAGCAGATGACATTCCTGAAGATGGGAAAGAACGCCTGTTCATCCCAGACCAGTAATCACTGCTAAACAAAAGAAACAATCCTACAAAGATCTAGCATGGATAGCCAGTGAGTTTATTGGGATTACTTATAGAAGGAGTATGGGTGAGTAGTGATTTACAATAAAACATTAAGTTATAATTACCTCTTATCTTTGATAAACAAATATTCTATCTCTCAGTAGCAAGATAAATCTGCTCTAAAGCCTCAGGAGGATTGGCAGCGCCTACTTGAGAGGTTGTAGGCATTACAGCCCTGTGTTGTTTCGGGATTTGGGCTGCCAGCATGGAGCAGCCTTTTGCTAAATATGTCTGCAGTTCATCCACAAGAGTGGCAGACAGGTTCCAGTAGGTCTGGAACCAGGGCATGTAGGTGTCTTGGTGGCTAAGGAAGAAATGACTTCCTCTTCCTGCAGCTGTTGTTTGAGATACAGAAAAGCTAGAGGAACCTTGGATAGCCAATCATTCTTGTCAGGTGGCTTCCTCCTTCCTCTTTCATGGAGAACATCTCATCTTCCATCTTGAACATACAGAATGTCCAAAACTGTGGAGTTCTCTGCTGGGCCCTGCTTGCCTAGATGCACAAAGTTGAAAATGAGACCAACCCAGTTATATTTTTTTAAAAAGGTTTTAAATTATCTGATATCTGAGGAGTTTCTTTGAAAAACCTATCCTAGTGTTCCTTAAGAGTGTCACCAGTTATTACATTCATTTGTTCAATCCCTGCACCCACATAATTGTAAGATTGGTTTTGTTTCTACTTCTGATATGCTGTAAACAAACTGTATATATGCTGGATTTAAGTCACTTTATTAGTTAGAAATTTTAAGAAACATTTGTGTATGCATGTGGAAAGTTCATAGTTTAGTTAGTCATGCATTAATGCTATCATACTTAGAGGATATTTTTATTTGTTTTTATGTCTTGTGTTCCATTGCATGTATGTACGTACCCCATGTGTATTCAGTACCTAACAGCAGACAGAGCCAGGCATTTGAAACCCTGGGACTAGGGTTACATTTGTGAGTTGCCTCATGGATGCTAGGACTTGAATCTGGGTCTTCTGTAAGAGCAAATTGTGCTCTTAAGTGCTTGATCTATTATTCCAGACCCATGTACCCAAGAAAATTAAGGCAAAAGAAAGCAAAATTGTATAGGGAACAGAACAAGGATTATCAGACAATACAATGTATTCTATTTAGCTGTGCTATGAATTTGTCTGCTCTGAATCAAATTAAAAAATGTCAGTTTCTACTTTTAGTCATAAAGCAGGTATAGTAAGACCTGCCTCATTGAATATTTCTCATACTCCTGAGATAAATATTCAAAGCATTTAATAAACTGTTATGTAGAAAACATGAATTTCAAAAGAGTTTTGTACCTTTCTCTTTTCTTACAAACTAGTGAAAAGTACTAGTAAGAGATATAATAATGTTCATCCTTCTCAGGCCATGTTTAAATGACAGGAGGTCACTGCTTTAGCGTCTCCTCCACTACTAGGCCCCAATGGACCAGATCAAATTAAACTGGCATGACTCATGTTGAGTATCACATAAAAACCTAGAACTTTCAAGGACACAAGAGGACCCTATAACAGACACATTGTTTTCTAAAGACAGAAGATTCCAAGTATCCTGAACCTACCATAAAGATGTCACCTCTACTACAGCCCTGACAAAGAAAAACAACTTAAAGTTACATTATATTAAGCAATTAGTTTATCTTTCCCAACTGCCCTCTTTCCTCGCTCCTCCTTCATAAAACCTCGGAGTGTTTGATTTGCCCCGTGAAAGAATTCCTTCCATTTTTTATTGAAAGAATGGAAGCTGTCATTTCCTGAGATATTTCACCCAAATCCTAGAACAGAAAATTGCCAGATTTTGCATTTTTAATATCTTTTAACCTTTATTCAATTGTCCATTTTTGTCATTCTAGAATAAGTGATCAAATGTTGTGAGTAGGTTAATTATTAAAATTCGTGATATGGATATTGTAATTGATGCTCATAATTATTATTTCCTACTGTCAACTAAGCAATAAAGTAAAAAGAAACAGGCCCACCTCCCATGGCTAAGTAAACTCTCATTGTTTGTATCAATTAAATATACATTGAAATATATGGGTGAAAACTCAAAACGTCAAATGAAGTGATTTTGAAAGCAGTCAAAATGAGATGCCAGTGGGAGTCAAGAAAAACGCCCCGGAAGGAGGTACCTCACCGACTCTTTCTTTCTATTAAAACATGGGTAGGATTTTCTATTTGAAAAACAAATCTGTCCATTAAAAAAATCAATGTTCTTCATGATTCATGCTTATTATTTCTCATACAACCTTGCTAAAGTAGTATAATTTATGTAAGTACATGCACAGTAATTTTAGAATAAAACTGCCATTTATTCCATACATAGGGAATTCTCACCTTCCTGATTTAAGAAGCCTCAGAGGTATTTTAAACCTATGTATTTTGAAGGGTTTTTTCTATATTGTTCATTAATTCTCTGAGAACCGTACCTCTTTTCTTCACCTGACTCTTGGATCCGAAAACCTAAAACGGTACAAAAGCATGCAGAGAAGAGTTAAAGTCACATTCAAACATAGAACCTACTGAAAAATCTTGAAGAAGTGGAATGGACTGCAAAATTCAAGCATGACTAAAAAGTACATTCCCCACTAGTCAGTGGATTTTTGCTTTCTATTTGTCTCTGCCACCTTGGGGAGCAGTGAGCATTAATAATGCATGGGTGCTAGGAATGTATTAGCAGGCTAACCTTGTGAAGAAATCAGCTGGAGACCCAGAAGAGCTATAAAAGGAAGAGAGACCTAGGGAAGGAGGGAGAGGGGGAGGGAGTGAGGAAAAGAGAGAGGGGGCATGCGAATATGAATCAACACCCAAGTATCATTTTTATTTATTGGAAGGATTTGGAACGCAGTGTCCAGTGTGCAGGCAGCTATGCATCATTGTAAACAAAGCCTAGAAATCCTTGGAATGGGGCCATAATTGAGTTCATTGATCAAACTCATGTCCCACTCCCATCATACCCTACTCCCATCATGCTCCACTCCCATCAGAGCACCGCATTCCTGACCTTTTCATGGAACCTAAATACATGCACCTGGGAGATCAAGCATATATTCATACACTTAGGCAAATACAGAGTTTTAGAAAATAATATATTGGAGAGCTTTCTTACAGCACCACTACAAAACGTCTGTAATGCATTCATCATCTATGATTTTAGATTTCCTTTAGGATTTGTGTACATTGCAAATAGATTTATTGTGCAAATGCCCATTGTGATCCCATAGACCTAGTATAGAACAAGTAAAATAATAAAGATTGAAAAGTTGGTGGCACAGCAGAAGAATCTGCTCTAAATTTATGGAGGAATTCTGAATTTATTTTTTAAAAACCTGTGCTTACTTTTAAATTAACATTTCAGCTATTATAAATTAGAGACACATCAGTTTTGGTCAGAACTTATGTATTACCTGTGATGCAGGACACATGTAACATCATGACTGCTGTGCAAGGGCCCTGGCTTACTTCAGTCAGGATGGTGACAGGTTCTGTGTTTTCACAATCCTAAAGCCTGGCTGTCACGGACACCATAGTTGAAGTGTTGTTCCTGTACTGACATGAGTGTGACCATATTAAAAGTAAATACATTTGAAAACTATTTATTCTTCTAGCATACAAGCATTACGTTGTCCTCCAAAAAGTGCTGGTTAAAACATATCATAAGCTTGGAGTTCGCCATCTTAAGAGAAACACATGATAAAAATGAAGAGGTAGAAAGAGCATTGCCTTACTGAACCTTTCTTATCTCTCTTATAGTTCTTCTCTTGAGAAATGAAGTGTCTTGTCTTATTATTTTCTTAGCATGTTTTAGTACATGTTAACTTTTATTGATCTATATTTAACTATTATCATAATTAGAATTATTTATTATTCCTTATCCTAATTTCTCACAGTATATTTTCATTTTATTATGGTAAACTTACTCATTATTGTTCCTTCTTTTTCCCTAGTTTTATTCATATATACATTCACATATATTTTCGTATATATATGTATATTCAAAAGAAAATGAGCTGTTGACAAAATGTAGTTGATTGAGACATATATAATATATTTTAAACAAATAATTTTGCACAAAATGTTTAGATATAAACCTACTAATGTTATGGAAATTAAGGCAAATTTACTTACCTGTATGATATTGCAAAATATTCTTGGAAACAAATGACAAACTGATTACAGAGCTTGTTATTTATAAATGCATTTAAATATTACATTTAAATATTAATCATTAAGTACTATATGTGAGAAATGTATATAATTGTATAAGTAAAGTAAATATTGTTTTGAAATAAATCATGTCCTGAATGTATATATGTGCACACATATAAACTTCTTATTTCTTAGAGTAAAACATTTAAAGATTGGTATTTATCTGTAATGCATCCATATAGAAAAATTATTTTGATTAAAACCCACAAAATTGTACCTATTCAAACTGAACTCTTTTCTTTACTGTATACCTAGTGGAGTTCCTGAAAAGGAATCAAGTTTTGCAAATAACGGGTAGCTTTGCACATTTTGTTAACATCTTCCAATATTTTAACAGAAATTCAATTTCTTTGACTCTAAGTGAAGGATTGTAATTAACTCAGTCTTCCCATAGGGGTACAGAAATGTGTAGAACCTTACTTCCCTTTCCCAGTTAGCTGACACACTAAGATTTCTTTCTTGTTGCATTGAAAAATATTAATACTTTGGGATTTTCAATGTAATCCCATTGGAATATTATCCAATTCCTCTTGATATAAATTTTTTACTTCTGAGCTAATTCACTCCAGATATTTCTTTTTAGGGGATACACTGCAGTAATCCATTAAATAAAAAATTAGAATCCAAAGGAAATATTAACCAGAAGAGTTCAATTAAAAAAGTCATTATGGCAGAGTCGTGAACCAACAGGAAGACAAGAAATGTGCAAGGAATAAAAACAAGAACTGCATTTCCTTCACAGCTAAACTTCAAGGTGATCTTCTCTTCCCCTGCTTTGCAAAGTGTTACTTTGCAGTAGTCTGAACATGTTTTCTTGATGTACTAAATCATGGGTTAATGAACTGATGCTTTTCATTAAAAATTTTCGAGTATCAAAATTGATAGCTAGGCATTTCTTCTTGAGCCTATTAAAATTTATATCGATTCAACTATATGAAAAAAATATTCCATTTGCTTATCAAATATAGAGACTAAAACATAAAACTTAAAAAGAACAAAGGGAACAATGGGTATTGGGTATGACCAAACATTGCAATTTTAAGTATGCTATCCAGGGCATTATGATTGACATTGAGGAAACTCTTCTGAATAAAACCTAAGACATCCTGGGCCTCAGGACAATGGGATGCCTAGGATCCACATGGTATGATACAAATGAAGACATCAGCCGAAAGAAGCTGTACAAACAGAGAGGTAGAAAGGACAGTCCTAAATTCTCTGGTGTAATCAGATGCTTCAGAGTAAAGCAAGTCAGTCGTTTTACCATGTCCATTGAGTTGCAGCTCCAAAGCCTGCAAATGAGTATGAACTAACATAAAGAGGAGGCTCACTGTTGGTAAGAATTATGACAACAGATTCATCACTAATCCATTGAAATAATATACACACAGATTCTCTGCTTAAGGTAACAATGCATCCAGAAAAAATGAAAGTGGTATTACAAAAATTCTTACTACACATGGAGAAAAAGGATTCTTAGAGATTTTAAAGGTATTTATGATTATTAAGCGCAAATATAGACAATAATCAAAAGCCAAAATATGGAAATCATGGAAGATAATCATATGCACTGACATCACAAATTGTTCAACAAAAATAAACATGGAATAGAAATATAAGACATGTATACATATAAGCATAAATTTTCATTATCTAAAAAATAGAAGCTCTTGGAATCTGTTAGAAAATAAAAACTGCATCTAAAGAAATGAAATCTTCGCGATCTCCCATTTTTCAGTAATATTGTCTAGAGCTATATGAAAAACATGCAAAGCTTACAAGCCCATACATACCCAGAGAATTTGTCATCTAGTAAAATAGAAGTAAGTGAGGTTCAACATGCAAGGCCCGAGATATTTTCCTGTTCATTGTTCACATAAGGATTGCAAGCTGGTACAACCTGTCTGGAAATCAATCTGGTGTTTCGTAAGAAAATTGGACATAGTTCTACCTGAAGACCCAGCTATACTACTCCTGATCATATACCCAAAAGATGCTCTATTGTATGACAAGGACACATGCTCCACTATGTTCATAGCAGCCTCATTTACAATAGCCAGGAGCTGAAAACAGCACAGTTGTCCCTCAACGGAAGAATGGGTACTAAATATGTGGTACATTTGCACAATGGAGTACTACATAGCTATCAAAAACAATGACTTCATGAAATTCACAGACAAATGGATGGAACTAAAAAATATCCTGAGTGAGGTAACCCAGTCACAAAAGAACACACATGGTATGTAGTCACTGATAAGCAAATATTAGCCCAAATTTCAGAATACTCATGATAAAGCTCACAGACCATATGATGCTCAAGTATAAGGAAAACCAAAGTGTAGATGCTTCAGACCTACTTATAATGGGGAACAAAATAATCACAGGAGGTAGTGGGATGGAAGGACCTAGGATGAAGAGAAGGAGGCAGGAAAAAGAGGTGCAATATTGGTTGTGGGAGATGGGGGATGTACAGAGGTTTAGGAAATTGAACAGAAATATGTAATAGTGGGGGATGGGGATCTGGGGTAGCCACTAGAAAGTTACAGATTACAGGGAAGCAAGAGATTCCCAGAACTCAGTGGGGATGACATTAGCTGAAATACCCAACAAAGGGGAGAGAGAACCTGTTGAGACCATATCCAGTGGATAGGCACGGCCCCCAGTTAAGGATTGGGACCACCCACACATCTCAATTTTTTTTTTTTTAGGTATGAGCGTTTATTTAGCTTACAGTTTTGAGGCAGAGTGCACGATGGCAGGAGAATACTGGAGCAGGAGACTGAGAGATGACAGCTTCATCCACATCCATGAAGCACAGGGGGAGAACTTGAAATTTAGGCAAGGCTTCAAACTCAAAGCCCACCCCCAGTGATAGTACTTCCTCTATCAGCGCTACCCCTAAAGGTTCCATTACCTCCCCAAACGGCACAGGGACCACATGGTCAGTTGCAAACCCAGTATTATTCCTGTCTAAAAGAAATGAAGGGACAAAGCATGGAGCAGAGATTGAAGGAAAGGCCATTCAGAGACTGCCCCACCTAGGGATCAACCCATCTGCAGACACCAAATGCAAACACTATCTCTGATTCCAAAAAGAACTTGCTAACAGGAGCCTGATACAGCTGTCACCTGTGATGCTCTGCCAGAGCTTGACCAATACATAATCAACCATCTGACTGAGCACACCATCTCAAAGCCAACCATCTGACTGAGCACTGGGACCCCAAGGGAAGAGTTAGGGGAAGGACTGAAGGAGCTGAAGGGAATTGTAGCCCCATGGAAAGAATAACAATATCAACTAACCTGACCTCCCAGAGTTCCCAGGGACTAAACCACCAACCAAAGAGTATACATGGGGGAGCTATGGCTCCAAATACACGTGTAGCAGAGGATGGTCTTATTTGGCATCAGTGAGAGGGGAGACCCTTGGTCCTCTGGAGGCTTGATACTCCAGCATAAGAGAATGCTAGAGTGGTGAGGCAGGCATGGGTGGGTGGGTAGCTCTGGCAGAGAGGCAAAGGGAAGGGTGGATAGGATGGGGGATTGTGAAGGGGAAACTGGGAAGGGGGACAACATTTGAAATGCAAATAAACAGCATAACCAATTAAAAAACAAGGCTATTTGTATAAATATTTTAAGGATAAAAAAATACAAAATGTTGAGGAAAATGCTGCTAGAAACAATGCTTGCAACCGTTCTTGTTTATGAAAGGCTATATCATATACAAAGATCACTTATGATGAGAACACAGATATGCAGACAGAAGGAAGACTTAGCCATTAGGTAAAGGTTGTTGAAGAAAAAAAGAATATAAAGAAATAATGAATCCTCATGAATGTTAGGAAAAGTTGGGCATCTGAAATAAACAAGTAGGAAGTTAAAAGAAAAAACAAGATATACAAATGTACAAGTTATATATATATATATATATATATATATATATATGTATATATATATATATATATCGAAAATAATGATATCAGTATAAATTAAACTTTCATGAGGGAGACTAAATTGAGGACAATATATTTCATTCTCACATTTTGAATCACTTATATTAAACTGGCTTGGGAAATGATATATACATAGGATAATAAGTTTAGTATATTGTTCATTAGATTATTGGAAAATTACATTAATCATTGTTATTTAAGAATATTTATCATTTTAATATTGATCCAGGGACAATTTAAGTTGGAGGATTAAAAAGTACTGTTAAAGTTTACATTCATAGCTTAGGATCCATTTTGGTTAACAAATAACTTTAAAAAATTTACCTGATGCATATTTGACAAAGGAAGACAATTGGATGAATCTTGAAGGTAGAAAATGTTCATGTGATTGAAAGGTGTGGAACTACAATCTAAGTGGAATACCTCATATGCTTGACATAAGGGGTTACACGTACTCTTGAAAGAGAGACAAAAATATGGTCTGAAATACATCACCTGAATTGTAAGTATAAGCAATGAGGAAAGCTTTATAAATTCTAATTCAAACAAGATGCAGATAAAAAGTTGTAAATACAGCATAGTCACTTTTATCATGGAGTTGAACACCATTTTAGTTAAATTTTGGATTTTTTCTGAATAAATTAAAATCATAACTATAGCAATATTCTAAACGAAAGGAGACAGACTCGTTAGTCAATATTTGTTTGATTCTGTTTACAGAGACAGAACTCCAACTCTAGCATTCTAGAGGTCTAGGGCAAAGAGAAACGAAGAATAGCTTCTCAGCAGGTGTGAGAATCCTTTACAAGGCGTGGATTATCTGGAATGGCTAGGTGCTATGTCCACAACACTGGGGGAAGTATACTAACTCTCACTAAATTATCTACTCAATTATATGTTGTGTGAATTTCATCTCATTAAAAAGGCCATAGCTATCAAAGCTGAGTAACAGAGGGGATAGAAAGACTATCCAGAGGATGAACTTTAACCAAGAATATAGGTATGCTATAAAATGCATTATCTTATGCCTGCATTATTCTACTAAATGTTTAACTTTTAAATGCCACAAGTTCAGCCAATACCAGAGATAAACACGTTCTTTCTACAGAGAATAGAAGAAATGGAAACGTAAAAAGTCCAGTTTATTGGATTATAAATGGATACAATGTGCTTGTGACTTAATGTTTTACTTTAAGAACTTAAAATGGATTTCAGCAATGTGTTTCAATGGCAAGCTTATGGTAATAAGCAAATGCATAGATATTGCAGATAAGTATATGGAGTAATAAGAAATCTATAAAATGAGCATCGAATATATTTCTTTAATTTTTCATAATCCTACTGTAATCTGCACTCAAAGCTTTGTTTGCTAATTATGAAGAAATATGAGTCTTTTTATTTTCTTTATCCTTGCCTTTGAATAGTTCCTGGGAAATATCTACAAATGGGCTCTGTTGTCTGATAAACTGAAGTACTGTACTCTTTGGACAGGATTTTGCTAAACGAACTAAGATGTTTGAGTAATTCCCTTCCATTGAAACATTAGGGTAGGGATTGCAGTGTGAAAAAATTTCTTCTTATGGCAATGAAAATTCAATGTTCTGAAGATTTTAGAAAGATAAAATAGCTCTAAATTTTGCATTATTGATTTACTTGCATCGGAAGAAAAATGAAAATCAAATTAATGATTAAAATAAAACAGGAAAAGAAAATCTGTGGCTCTTCATTCTTCAAAGATAATTATCTCTAGCAATATAATTTTTCTGTCAAAAATCGTTCACTTCAACCTTTGTAAGTTTGAGCTTAGTCGCTCCCAAGGACAACATAGGACAATATATATTTAAATAAGTAAATTCTTTCCCAATTTACAGTGGTAAAAGCTTTGAAGTATGCACTTTTCAAAATTTTTAAGATCTGTAAGTAAAACTTAAAACTTAATGAAATGGAAATTTGGTTCATAATTATACCCAGCTCAGCCTGGAAGTTCATAATACTGTCAGTGTGAGTGGTCATGGGTAACTAAGCAACGCAGATACCTAGCACCTTTATGAAAGATATTTCTAGCTTCACTGCACTTTCTTCGTTTTTCTATTGGAGATTGATTTGATTTTTCAATTTATTTTGAAATTTCACTAATTAAAATGAAGGTATTCCACCACAGAAAAGGGAAATGCAAGTGAGAATTTTAAAAAGACACACTGATCTGTGGTTTGATATAAAAATAACCTAAGCGCTGGAGAGTTAAATATTATACTTACTTAGCTATTCAAAATGTAAGAGCACTTTTGAAACATTAAAAGTAGTTTCTTATTAATCAATAACTTCACATTTTGTTCATGGAAGACAACAGTGGATCATATGTTAAATACCTTCATTTGTTTGCAAGTTTAAGTTGATACCCTGGTACAACATGTCTATTATTGTTTAATAAACAGAGTGTGAATTAGAGACTCTGATTACCTTCATTTAGTTAAGAACATTTCTACAGCTAAGTTGAAAGGCAATAGCTTGTCAAAAATCTTAAATGCCAGAGTCATCGTGGGCAGAAAATTTTGGAGTAGTTAATTGTATTGCCAGACCTCTGTGTTCTTGCTCAGCACCTGCAGGGTCATTAGTGGACAGAGAGCACCTGGACTCACACAAATTATAGCCATCCATTCACACCTAAGGGGCCTGAAGTAATGAGTGTCTTGCACGAGGGTAGCACAATATTCCTGTATTAGGAAAGAGAACACAGCATCTAATATGTCATTCAACTATATCTAGAATAAAAAACCTTTTAGTGATCCTGAGTTATATGCCAACCCTTCTAGTAGCCATCTTCAACAGTTTAACTGAGTAGTGTTTTTTATGATTCACATTGCTGTGATTAAGATATGGTCCTTTCCTAATGAAAAGGTAGGAAATAAACATGTAGAGGAAAAAGACTTGATGCATTTCTCTCTCTCTCTCTCTCTCTCTCTCTCTCTCTCTCTCTCTCTCTCACACACACACACACACACACACACACATACACCCAAGCAAACTCTAAATGGATCAAAGATCTTAATATTAGACCTAAAAATCTGAAATTTCCAGAAGAGAAAGAGCTCACATAAGGATCAGGGAAACATTGCCTGACCAGTATCTGTCACTCAAGAAATAACAACAATCAGTAAGTGGAACTTCATGAAATTGAAAACTTCTGGACTGCAATCAAAACTGCCAGATGACAGAGAAAATAGGCAGCCTAGTACAGAAAAAAATATCCTAGTAGCTAGCTCTATATGGACAAGCTGATTAATATCTAGAATATTAAAGAAACTATGGAAACTAAAGAACTAGAAAAATAATTGCATTAAAAAGTGTTCTATGAAATTAGAGAGTTCTCAGAGAAAGAATTAACATGGCAAAGAAATATGGCAGCCATCTTTTCTGAAACATTAATTGGTAAGTAGTTATTCTCAACATTCTTTTGGTGAAATGTTGGTGTCCCTATCTGTAAAACATCCTTCTATATTCATGAGGTTAAATTTATTAGTTGTTGTTCTTAATAACTGTACTGCTGTTATCATATTCAGGAAATCTTTCTTTATCAGTAAGTTTAAGCCCATCTTGTACCTTCTGTTCCTTTAGATGTAGGGTCTCTAATCTTACGTAGAGGTCCTTGATCCATTTGGAGTTTAGTTTTAAACAGGATGCCAGAAATGGATGTCTTCATTTAGATACATGTAGCTACTCAGTTTGAATGCCATTTGTTGACAATGTGGTCTCTCTCTCTCTTTTTTTTTTTGCCAGTGTGTGTTTTTGACTTACATTAGATGAGTTTAAATGGAGTAGCATATACTGAGGGATGTAATGCTGCCACAAGATACATTATGCCAAAAAGTAAAACCTCCAGTGCCAGATATTAATTACATCTGTTGAGTTGTGAGAACATCTTATATAAACCCGAAACATCACAGGGTATCGCAAAAGCTATGGGAAACTCACTTTGTATAATTGGCTAAGACTCTGTCTCTGAAAGTAAAACAGATAATTGAGCCAGTTTACCTCTAGAAACTTCGACATTATTGACTTTCTTGGTACTGAAAGATACCATGGGAGAGAGATGTTCAGACAAAAAATTAACCATCAGTATATTTTTAGCTATGAACCGTAGTAGCTGCAGAAGAGATGCTCCTGCAAGATATACTGATGCAAAAGTGGCAAAAGTTTTACATGATCAACCTATCATGTTTTGATTGAGTTTAAGGTGCACTCCATGAAATGGAATAGATGCTTGACACTGTTAAGGTGACTAAGAACCAAAGATTAGACAGACCGTGGATGTAGGGGAAAATGTAACACAGCAATAAAATGACTCCTAATGATACAGATAAATGTCTTGATTAAACCACTGCAGGTAAATTTCTTGTAGTAAACTGTAAATAACACAGGAAAATACTGACAATGTGAAGAAAGTAAACAACTGTAGATCACCCAGTCCTACATGGGATATTTTCATCCAAATGCCCCCTCATGGCTCAGAGTTCTGTGTGGAAGACAGAAACATTACAATTGCTAGAGGTGGTGCAAAACTTCAAGACATATCATCTTCCAGTCACAAAAGGACGGATACACATAAAATCACAGAGATTGCGAAACCACTTACAAGGCATGCATTGGTTCAAAACAAAAGATCCCTGCCACTGAGAAGGGGAATTGGACATAAAGTCTACCACTAATAAAGAATTATTTGTTATTATACCTATAGGAAAAGTGAAAATTAGTTTTCTCCAATGGAATGACACCAAGTATACCAACCACATATACGGCATGTCCCATACACAGGAGTAGTTGGCCAACACAAGGCCAATTGTGTGCTTTTTATTTTACTTTAATATTTTTTGCCTTGTTGGTTTTTTAAAGATATTTCTGTTTTTATTTTTCTAGCTATTGTTGTTAAATATTTTTGTTAGAGACTTATAAAAACAACATGAAGGTGAAAGGTTTTGTAAGGATATGGGGAACAAGAAGACATATTATCAAAATATATTATGCAAAAACAATTAAGGTTTTAAACAGAATCATCTTTTATAAGTATTCATTCTCCTGAGTCATCAAGAAAACACACACACACACACACACACACACACAAATACATTGATATTTCATCTTAATTCAGTCATAATGGCTAAGATTAAGAAAAAAATAGTAGTTTCTGGCTCTTGGTCACTCAATAGCATGTGTATTGGTTCTATATCAAGAAGTGAGATTTCAGTCAAATCATTTATTGGTTGGTTACTCCCACAATATTTGTGCCATTACTGCCCTAGCATATTTTGCAGGGGGGACATCATTTTGATCCAGTGTTTGTGGCTGGTTGGTGTTTACATTTTACTTTTGGTAGTATCCAGAGTAATTTACAAAAAACACTAGAATAGCGTAGGGAGTGCTCTGTCCTAGGTGCTGGCTGGACTTCTCCATGTTCAGTGAGTTAATAGGTGTTACCTTCAGCAATAAGGCTTTGCTGTCAGTTTGTGAAGAGCCTCATATTGTCTTTGTAGCAGCCTGAGTTGATTTGTGGTTTGCATAGTTGACCAACAACTCAATTAAATGTAACATTTCTTTTAGTTTAAACAAAATCACTTTATTTCAGGGCAATGGATAATTTACAGACTTCCAGGTTTGGGGATGAAGTGTGTTTCACAGAGAGAGAAATAATCTTGCTAGGAGAAACACTCCAAAATAGTAAGGGACTTCTTGAGGCCAGACCCCACTGCTACCTCTGACTACAGCTTGCTACTCCCACACACTGCAACTCCCCTGCTCCAGCTAAAGGCAGGACTCTGTGTCCACGAATCCTTCACCTCCACTTGCTTCTCATGTTTGCCTTTCTGGTCTTCTCTGGTGGACCTTTCCGGCAGAACCTAATTCCCATATAGAACAAAAGAGGCTGAAAACTGTTGCTTTCCAGCCTCCTTAGTGTGGGAAGGTACAGAGAGGAGTTGGGAATACTGCTTGTACCTGCTATGACTACCCATAGCCTCGGATGAATCACATTGTGTCTCCTATAGATAAAATGAGGACAAACATATATTAATACTGTCATTAAATGTAACTTAATCCCAGTACTGAAAGTCTCCTTTGATGAGAATAGATGCCCAGTTGTAGCTCTGTCTTTCCCATATATATATATATATATATATATATATATATATATATGTAAGTTTCTACTGTATTAGGTTTTCATATTATCCAAATTAACTAGAGACTAGGTAGCTAAGATATTTAAGGTAAAACAAAATTCTACTGGTCTTAAGCAAAACAGTAAAAAAGATAGTGACAAATTGAATCCCAGTGGTATTCTGCTATGCCTATAGACCAATGTTTTCTCAGTCATCATCAAATAACATCCTTTTGCAGCAGGTAAGAAGAAATACAGAAAATCCCAGTCAGACATTACACATACATACAGAGAGAGAAAGAGAGACTTTGGAACACTCAACCTTAAGTGGAATGACCTCATCAAGTCCCTTCTCTTATAGCTCAGAAAACCCTTCGAAGAAGAAGACTGAAGAATATAAGAACCAGCGGGTATGGAGGATACCAAGAAAATACACCCCTTTAAATCAACATGAGTATGGTACATATGAAGTCACAGAGACAGAAGCAAAATGCACAGGGTCTGCCTGTGTCTACACCAGGTTCGATGTGTATATATAGGCTTCCAGTTTAATGTTTCTATGGGATTCTTGAGTGTGTGAATATTAGAGTCTCTCATCTTTGTGCCTTCTTTTGGGCACTTTTCCTTCTGTTGATTTGCCTTGTTCACTTTTGATATGATGGGTTTTATTTTATCATATTATATTATGTTTTGTTATTATCTCTTAGAAGCATGTTCTTGTCTAATGGGAGACAGAAGGGAAGTAAATCCAGACTGGAGGGGAGGCATGTATATATAATCTCTTGTGCACTGTGTAAAAGCATTCACCTGTCAATAAAATGCAGCTTGCCTAATGAGCTAAGGAGGGATTAGAAGGTGTCATTTCTGGCAGAGAAAGAGTAATTCTAATATTGAATGAGGCTCAGCGAGATTTGCCTGGACACAGAGGAAGACAGTCACATGAAACTGAGGACCAGGTAACAAGCCAAGTGTCAATGACTTAGATGACTTTAAGCTGGATAAGTGAGTTATGCGCTAGTGGAAACAAACCAAAGCTATTGGCCTGGACATTTATATCTGTATAAAATGTCTCAGAATCATAACAAATGGTCAGCCTTGAAAACATGCATATGAATAATGTCTTACAAACTGAGCATGATGCATTATGTGCACACATGAAGATATTAACAAATACTGAGAAAAGGCCACAAATTTGAAAGAGAAACAAAGGAGAGATATATGGAAGGGTTTGGAGAGAGGAAAGGAAAAGGATAAATATAATCACATTAATTATATTTATACTTATCTAAATTAGATTAATTATATTAATCTGAAAACACTTAATTCAAAATTCTTGAAGAACTAGTAAAAAATTTTTTTTTTGGTTCTTTTTTTCGGAGCTGGGGACCGAACCCAGGGCCTTCCCCGCTACATTTCTGTCTTCATAGACATAGACTAATTAGGATAGCGTTCAGACCACGTGGGAGTGTGTGCAGTGGAATGATTCGGACAGAAAATTCCAAGGGATCCAAGTGTAGACAATAAATAGTCAGTGGAGTGATCAGTCACAGATGGGCTATCTACATCTCATCCCTTCATCAGGCTTGGGAACCATAAATGAAGAGAGAGCAGAAAGGTTGTAAGGGCAAGACGTCAGGGAAGACCTGGGTGAAACTACTCTCTGGGCATCGCAGGACCGATACACTGACGAAGTCACCGTACCTGTGCTTATGTGAGAGCAACACGCTCAGACGTCTTAGGATATCAACGCTTTCTGCGTGCATTAAAATTCTCCATGATTTTAAAAGCACAGAGTCATGATTAATTTTAGGTTTTGTTTCTCTACCATCTAGTGCGATTGTTAAATAATACATTTCACAGTAGAAGTCGCCTTCTACCCCAACTGAACGATCCTATGGTTCATTTCTTTAGGTGACTGGTTATAGAGGAGACATGGCGGCAATTTTGAGTTTCATGATATCGTTGTTGATTTTTCATAGCTATTAAGTTGAATTTTACAAATCAACATTTGTGTTTGGTGAGTGAGAGTGACGAAGTCAGAAGCCCAAAGACGGGGGTTTCCTGTAAGGTCGCTCAGCCCAATCAGCACTTGTCTGAAGTGAGCTGAAAGAAGCCTGGTGGGATCAGGAATAACTAAGAGACTTGGTCGTTGCTATTTTTAGGTTGATTTACTCTTGTTTGTGTTCCTTTCCAGTATGTTCTGAATAGACGAGAAGCTGACCTCAGCTATGGTGGTCTTTAGAGGAAGGAAGTCAAATAATGCACTCTGTGGAAGAGATAAAAATTAAACAATACTAATGCTTCTCACTGACATAAAAATAAATGTAAAAACATTGTCAAGGATGACATCATAAGAACTTCCCCATCAACTCCTGGGGCAGATGCCCATTTCCGCAGTTCTAGAGGCTTTCCAACTCTGGAACTATTAACTGCAGACTGAGTGTTAGGTGTAATCAAACTCCCAGAATAACACGTACAGTGAGTACGGACAATAACTAGAAAGTGGAGTATTCACTTTAATCCCTTTGTCTATGAACAAACAAGACGTTTGTCAGTGTTGATATGTATTATGTGCATTTAACTACAGTTTTGTGAAATAGAAATACAAAATAGAATACAAAATAGAAATGGAACAAGCATAACATTTCCAGTTCATGAAGATAGGAAGAGTATTATGAAAGGTGTACCGGGCTTTGAGTCAAAAGCACACAGTGACCGTGTAAGGGCTTTTTATCACTGGGCCACTCCCTCTCTCTAAGGCAAAGTATCTGCGAATGGTTTCGGAACTGACACTGTGTTATTCTTGCTCTTTCCTCTCTTCCAATGTATGTAATTAGACTTAAAGATCAGATCCAATTTCAACCACATTTTAAAATGTCTTCGCTTAGCGCAAGTATGTAGTCTTATCCATTTGCTTTCAAAATTCATTTTGAATTTTTAAGCTTAAATGTTCATGCCCCCACAAAACATAAACGATCTTCTAATTATTTTAGATGAAGCTATTCCTTACTTTGAAATGATATTTATACCATTTCCTTTTTCTCCTTTTATTTGAGTAAAATATGTTTAAACATGAAATTCCTATGCAAATAAGATACAGTTGTTCTTAACAGATATTTTCTTTATTAATTTATTCTTCCACTTCCGTTACTTGCCTTCTGTCCCTCACTCTTTCGCCTTCCCCTCTGTTTCATGGCTGCCCCCTTCTTTCCATCACAGGATATACTTTGCACAACAGTACTGCAGCGTCTCCTGATCTCTATGTTCAGTAAGTTATTTTCATGTATTTCTAATTTAGGAAGACATTAATAATTGTTTTTGTTACCTCTCAGTGATGCTAAATGATCGTTATTCTAACTTCTGAAGAAACTTTCTGAGATTTGCTTTTTAAATTTAGATTTATTATCTCATCCTAAAATTTTGTTTACCTGTTTTTACTCTTAAATTTTGTTAACTTCCATCATATTCAATTATTTAATACCATACTGAAAGGAAGTTAAGCATTTACAAATGAAACCTACCTTCATATAATAGTACTTGTTGCTTAGAAGCAATAGAGTGCATTGCAAATTCATACATAGGCTTTGGTGTTAATATAAAGTTGGCTAATAACCTAATCACTACAAAACTTGAATATTTTATTCTATAAATTAAAATAATTCTACAAATCTTCAAAGTAAATCTTAGTTACTTGCATATGAAAATATCTAATGTACATACAGTTTGATGAAATATTGATGGTAAACATATTTTAAGTATTAATATCTTGATCATTTATATTTTATTATTTATCAGTAAATTTTCAAAAAAAATAAAACAAAGATGTGTCTTTCCACAAATCTTTTGATTAATTTTGGTTTAAAATCTATTTTGTTAGATATTAGAATGACTACATTAGTTTGCCTCCTGGGCCTGTTTCCTTGGAAATTTTGTCCAGTTTTTTTTACTTTGAAATAATGTTTATCTTAGACATTAAGGTGTTTTTTTTTTCATTAAGGTGTTTTTTATATGTAGTAGCAGGATGGATTCACTCCATTCTGTTAGTCTGCCACTTTTATTGGGAGTTGAATCCCTTGATATTGAGAAATACCAGTGACCAAGGATAAAATTCTTATTATTTTTGTTGGTGGTAGTATTGTGAGTGTGTGTGTGTGTATATGTGTGTGTGTGTGTGTGTGTGTGTGCACGTGTGCACGTGTGCACGTGCTTTCTTTCTTTTGTTCTTTCTTGTTTGGTATTATTTATTTCCTATATTTTCATGCAAGTATATAAACCTCCTTTGGTTGGAAAAGCTTCAAACTACAATCTGTCCTGCCTGTAAGATGTGATAGAGCAATGGTGACTTCTTGCTGGAATGGGCAACCAATGATTGATCTATGTAGAAGCCCACACCACGAAAGGAAGACCATGCTTGACACTACTTGGATTGCCAGAGACTGGATGCTAGATAGCCCAGAATCCCAGGCTAAAACTGAACTTGCCTGCCAAAAAAATAAGTTGTTAAAAGATTCCTAATGATATTCTTCTATACTCATAGATCAGTGTCTAGCCCCATGGCTTTTGGACAGACTTCTTCTGGCAGTAGATGGGAATGAACACAGAGACCTACAGCCGAACATTAACCAGAACTTGGGGGAACCTGTAGAAGAGGGAGGATGGTTTGTAAGATACAAAGGTATCAAGGACACCAGGAAAACACGGCCCATGGCATTAAGCAAGCAGGACTCATAGAGGCTCACAGTGCCTGTATGGTTCTGCACTAGGTCCTCTGCGGATATGTTATGGTTGTTTAGCTTGGTGTTCTGATGGGACTTCTAATAGTGGGTAGAGGAAGAGACATATTTTTGATACTTCTGCCTCCTCTTGAAAACTTTTTTCTCCAACTGGATTGCCTTGTGTAGAGTTGATATGATTTCCTAAAGTTAAATAGAAGAAGGATGTGTTTAAGGGAGAGAAGAGGTTTGGGTGGTGGGAGTTGAGAAGAGTAGAGGAAGGGACAACTCTGTTTAGGATGCATCTTATTAGAGAATAATAAGTAAAAAGCAAAAATAAAGAAATTATATAAAATAAAATACGTCAGTTAAAATTTGTTCTTCAGTTATTTCAACACTATTTTGTAAATTAATAAAATTGCAATGGTTATAGTCAAAACAGGTATGAAACATTCTTCCTAAAGTAGATTGATTAAATTTTGTCATTTTAAATGTTTTCTTTACAAACTCTTGATTTGGAAAACATGCATTTTTAAGAGTTTGACTATTGGGTCAACCCAACGCTGCCTATCTTGCTAGCCAAGCTGCTGGAAGCTGACTAGGGCAAGCTGCATCCTGCCTCATGAGTGGGCAGGCCGCAGGATAATGATGAATGTGTGATGTAGACAGGAGAAAGACAGAAGGGTAGAGTAGTGCTTGCATTTTGGAGAGAGGTGGATCTGGAGACACTACAGTGGTGACAGGTATGACCATCTAATGCCACAGAGCTATTTGTGCTCGATACCACAGACCAAAGCCATGTAGATGTCTGGGACTGTAGTACCATCTGGAGCCATATTGCTATGAGTGGCCTGCACTGCCACCTGACTCAATGTTGATGTCCCTGGTGGCAGCTGCCTCCAAGGGCCTTGTCTGGGGTCTTTGGTCCTACTACAGCTGGGAGCTATGTTCTTGGCCTGCGCTGTCACCAGAAACCATGTGGAAGCCTTTGGTCTCCATACTTCAGTAGCGATATTGATGACTACAGACCCATTGTTGAGAAAGAGAGACATCGAAGGCTTCTGTGACCAGGCCTACCCCTATCCTAACCTCCAAACTCTCTAAAAAAAAAAAAAATAAATAAAAGCCTAAAAAGGAAGCTCTCAAAGAGAGTTCTTAAAAATTGTTATAAGGATGTTGAAATGTAGCTCTTCACAATTGATGGATTCTATCTAGCAATGGAGCTGCTGGGGGAAAAAAATCAGTCTTATTTAGGGAGCTGGCCACTGGGAGTCTGATCATGCTCCAGTGAGTACATAGGCAACACAAATTGAAGTTATTACTTTTTTATTTTGGGGGGTGGAGGGGAGGTTATAATACTGTGGTGTTGACATGGAAAAACTGGGAGGTGAATGTCCTTGGGGTGTAGGATTTGAAATTCCCAAAGAATAAATAAAAATATTATTTTGAAAGAAACTAGTTTGACTTTCTCTAGGGTGGCCTTGCATAAAGTTAGACAAGTGAACATTATACGGAATCTAGAATGCTTTTCAAGAAATTTTAATACAGTTGTCTAAATTAATAAACACTTATATTCATTAATTCCTCATTTTACATTGAATAGGTTCTATAGCCATTATCCACCCATGGCTCAGAGCATGGAATTTGTACTAGAGGGAGAGATGAATGTAGAAAAATAGCTCTACCTCCAAGGAAAACCAGTGGCTTTTTAAATGTTAACGAATCGTGTTAACTCTATGAATAACTAACATTTCGGGGAGTGAACTTTTAAGTGTTACAGAAAACCCTCTTCTCCCATTCCTTTGCTCCCTCAGCATGGTTCTATGACATATATGACCTTATAAATGCGGACACAGGGAGGAAACAATACAACTGAAATTAATTCACTATTTTCTTTATACAAATACTACTATGATGTGGCCACTGAATAAAATCAACTCTATTGAAAGAAATCTGGCCTTGGGGCTGCATTTCTTAATATATGGAAATGTCATAATTTAATAGTACTCTAATACTAATTACCTCTTGTGATATTTTTCCCAAAGCCTTTACACAGACCTAAATTGAACTAGATTATGTCTTTTTTCCCCTTTCCTTTTTTTTTTTTTAAACCAACCTAAAAATCTCATTTAAACCTGAGTCAGGTATGAGATCAAAGTACCCGATTTGCACTGATGCTCTATAATGAATGTTATCAGGGAACCTGGTTGCCTTACCTATTGCTGTTAGATAACACTACATTTTATTAAAGATCTGTGAAATGTTCCCCGAGATGTTATATAGCCTGTTGTCTGTAGACAGTAAGTTTTGCGAGATCGTCTTGGCTTTGTATAGGTGATAACAGGAAGCAAGAATAATGAGACAAAACCTCCTTGTTCGGGTTTTTTTAATTGAGGAACAAATTATTTCATAGTTTCTCATTAGTTATTCCCATGGATTCTAATGACAAGGTGCCAACTTTCACACTTTAAACAGGTTAATTAATCAGGTAGTAATGAAGTTGGGTGATACCTGAGTGTTGGGGTGCCGAATAATCACAGTTCCTAATAACATACTTAAATGTCGGGAAACCTGAGAGGATAAGTCGAATTTCAGATATCCTGAGATCCGCATAAATAAGCATGTGCTGGTAATGGAAACACTAATTTTAATTAATTATACCAGGTATATTCTGTAATCGTGTGATGTGATGGATATGTGGTGACTATGCATAAGTGATAGATGCATTAATAATCATACACATTGCTACTTTTCATATGATATAAGCATGAAAATATTTCAATATTCATGTATTTCGTGCTTTGTGCAGCTCTATTCAAAATGAATGTTTTAAATGCTATTGTTAAATGCTTATCTCAGTTATGAATCTAGGTCAAAGTGAAATGTTAAGTGAAGTTCCACAGTGTGACAACAGTGTTTGTTAAATTTCATGACAGCTTTCCTAAGATGTCAATTGCCTTGGGGATCCAGTGTCTATTTCTCAGAGAGATGCATTAGGAAAGTTTTAAGAACTTGTCACTGAATTTCCTTCTTTGAAAATGCCCAAGAAAGATCATAAATAAAATTATATATATACATATATTTTCCCTCTATTTTTGATTGGTGTATATTATGTATAAATATGTTATGCAACATATGACATATGTCTATAATCACCGAAGAAGATAATATGTTAAGAATAGGCTGATTATATCTGTTATCTAAAATGGATTGTCTATAATGGCCAGGCTCAAAACAGTGAGGAGATGGATAGATAGTAAAAGTGTTTGCTATGAAAGCACAGGACCTGAGTTCAAATCTCCTGTAAAAAGTAATCACCAGCTACCTGTGCCTGTAAAAAGTAATCACCAGCTACCTGTGCCTGAGATTTCACTAACCAGACAGCCTAGGTGAAGTCTGAACTTTAGGTTCAGTAAGAGACCCTTTGTCAAACAATAAGATAGGAAGAAGGAGGAAATACCTTGTGATTTCCTCTGCCCTCTGAAAGCATGCCCACAGAACATGTGTGCACATATAACATAGACATGCATATCACATACACATGACATCCATATCACCAGCAAATTTTCATACACACACACACACACACACACACACACACACACACACACACATACATATACATGGTGGGGGCAAGGAGGAGAGGGAATGGGAGTACAAGGCTCATACTTCAAGGCATTGGGATTTATTTCACTAGGAAGTCTTCTATTCTAAGAAATCAACAGTAAAGAGCCAAAAAAATATTCTTTATAATTGCAGTAATTAATTGTCTGCATTTCCTTGGTTTCTAAAAAAGTAATGTAATGGGTGATAACTTACAAAATCATTTATCAGTTAATTAGGATTAAGAAAAGTACAGATGTGTCAGGAAAGCAAGAATGTTTTCACAGAAATATTAATGCAATTTGACTATTAACTTTCAATAACCAAACGTGAATCGGCTATACATAGCAGGGAGTGAAAAGCAATAATGATCAACAATACAATGTCCTGTGCTGAAGGAAGTGGCTTGAATGTAAAATTGTCATTGAGACAGATAGTCTGAGTTCAATCCTCAGATCTTATTTGGTGAAAGAAGAAAACTGACTGGAAGAAAGGGTCCAGGGGTCCTGTGGTTCCTTCTTCACGTGTTACACACACACACACACACACACACACACACACACTACACAAACGTAATGAAAGTGTGACACCCTAATTTTTAGGACAATGTTCTACCATATGTTATTCATACTGAGGTCATATTCTTCGGTTTCTCAGACTGAGGTCCATACTGCCGAGCTGTAAGGTTTCTTTATTCAAGTTAGGGCCAGGGCAGCACTGAGGGCTATGTAGAATGAGATTTAGAGTCACAGAGGCAGATCGTGAGAATCCCTGAAATTTAGAACCACCCTGGAACCCTGGGAAATCTTGCAATGAAAAACTGGGGTCCCTTCCTTCCTAGTCCATTCCTTCTGGAAGTAGACATTTTAGCTTGTGTTTGTCTTATGCTCAACCCGAATTCACGGCTTTCTGCCCCTTAGGGACTGAAAATCCTCCCACACAATTAATGTGTGCCCCTCTAATCAAAACTTAAGTGTGGACTTAACTACGCAGATATTTGCAAACATGGTAAGTACGCATACAGATAAAAGCAACATAACTTTTCTGTGGCTGTTCCTATACAGAATTACTTTAGTTAATATATTGTTATTTAGCTTCTGCCTTTTATATTCGTTTAGCAAATGGGGGTGTTTAGTTTGGGCTTGAACTTTAAATTTTTGCAGGCCTGCATCCCCTTTCACTCATAGCTTAGTGTGGATTTACTACCTCAGGAGCAGACGTTCAGCACCCACTGATCAAGAGCACAGTGTAGAGAAAAAATACGATTCAATGTAACTATTGGATCAGGTAAAATCAGAAAATTCATATGATTGATTGATGATGTTAAAAGCGTAAATGTCAAGTAATGTATTATTATCAGTCTAAAGACTTCAATTTTTTTTTATTCTAGAAAACATAAAGGAGATGAAAGATGTTCTAACTACAATTGAGTTTGAACCAAAGTTGTCTACACCCTAAGTGGTCTGATAGATGTTATTCTCCTGACATGTAATTGATGATGCCTTAGCTACTGAAGTATCAAAACATTTTTCTTCTTCTTTACACATTACAATTAGAAGCCATGATCTTTATTCACAGCTTGCTATGTGTAATTGTCAATAACACTCACTGATAGGAGGACGAACTGAAGGCATCAACATCTTTCGTGATCACAAAAGGCTTAACCTAGTATGCACTTTGCCTCTTTTGAAAGCAAAAAATGGACAAACCCAAGCTTCAGAATGCCCCTAAAGCTTTTGTTTCAAAAATGACAGGGCTTTGCTAAGTTGTTGTTGAAGAGGGAGAAAAATACAGAAACGTGTATATCATTAGCACAACTGCATTCCATTATTTTCTTTTGCAAAATAAATTACATAAATGGGGTTTGCTTTGTTTATTATCCTTCACCCAGAGATTTGGGTAATTAAGTCTCAAGAACTGAGATGCTTTAAAACACATTTAATTTAGTAAAATTGGTAAGGAAGCAACTGCAATTAAAATAAATAAATAAATAAACGACCAAAGTTTGCTATGTCTTACTGGGTAATTTTGAGTGAATTTCGACTCTGGCATTAGAAGTACAAAAGGTAACTAAAAATGCCATTAAATGAAATGTTCCAAGTCCAAGCAATTTCCTACTTAACAGAAAGTAAAATGCAAACAGAAATTACTCCAACCCCGCTGTGTTTAATTTGAGTGTATGTAAGCCTTTTACACAGTCATCTTGTCTTCAGATAATCATGGCCGCCCACAGTGGCCAGTACGGTGAGGTGTGGCTTGATTTTCTCTCTTAGATTCCATCTTCCTTGTGTCATATGGGTCATTTGGACGAACCTCATCACCCTTGCCTTCTCTTAAGCTGGAATTCTTGTTTCTGTGCTTGTTAACCTGTGTTGGTTGCCTTCGAAGCGCTGTCTACATTCATTACAAGTGACGTAACCTCCGCAGACGTGCACATAACAATCAGGCGCACATACGTCTTCATCTCTAGATGGCTTTTGTATACATGCATAGTTTTTCAGTATAAAGTCTAAGGTGGTAAATCTTGCAAGCACTATGCCAACACACTGAGGACTATCAGAATTGGTCGGCTATACTTCAGTTGTACTTTGAAAAGGCAACAAGATCTTGGTAGTGATTTTTAAAGATGAGATGTACAAGTCCCACATTTTAAAAAAATTGAAAGGATTAATACATAAATATGCTGCATGACTTTTTTCATTGTGATAATAATTTTGTAATGTTTTGGCTATTTTAGAATTTAAGTTAATAATAATCTCAAAAGTCAAAAAATACATTCTATGTGAAAAATTCTAATATGATTTAGCCAGGTTTATTTAATTTTTGGTTGTTAGGTTTTTTTATTAAGGAAAGGGAAGAATTTACTACAGTTTTATAATTATAGCAACAATATTTTATTTTGAAACCTAAATATTTGATTGACTGGCTAAGAGTACACCGATCCTTTAAGGCACGCTTGTAATTCTTCATTTATATATGTAAATGATGAATTTAACATATTTTCCTTAAATTTTTGGACATAAAAAGTTAAGAATTTTAAAAATATATCCAACTAAATTATATATGTATTATATATATTTATATATAATTATAGCAGAAAACCACACAAACATATGCATATACAGATATACATACATTGTTTGAAGTTTCCATGGAAAAGAGAAAAAAACTTAAATATCTACAACACTCAATTTTCAACATATGAAACTCGCAATATTCCAAGTTTGTATTTACGTTATCATAGTCTAATTAACTTCTTCTAAAATAATTTCTCAGGATCAAGTTAACTTATTATGCAATGCAAAGCAACAGGCATGCACTAAACCGTAGGATCTCCTAAGAGCTTCACGCATAGGAGTCATCTTTGCTGTCTAACAGGTACTGCACCAAATGGAGTACTAAGTAGTATTTAAGCTAACAGTAGCACTGATGTTGTTCCACAAACTTGGATAGTTGTGAAATAATAATCAGTCTGGAGTGCCTATGCTCCTTACAAGGCATCCTAACTTCCTCTGAAGTAATATGTTTAGATCCTGAGAAATTATTTAGATTGTGTAGTTTTGCCCCTTTGGTTTTAATATACTGCTTTTAAATATATTATTATAAGTTTTATCCATACTTATTATTATTGCTTCCTCAAAAGAGCTGTCTAAGGCATGGTATGGAACCTTACCTGATCCTATGTGTATGAGAGCTTAGTGATCACAGTACAAGTGTATAGATAGCAAACTACATATTCCCAAGGTAAGTACCATCTAGAGTGTGATTTAATATAAATTATGGTAGCAAATATATAAATAATGAGGCCTTGAGTGAGGAGAGGTTTTATATTAGGTTACATGATTTTGCTGCAGTATGCTATCCTTAGGATATTTGCTGCTCTGTTCAGAACAATGATTCTACCATAAGAAAGAACAAATGGTGGATGCTTCGATGACTGAACACGTGACCGATAGCCAACCTGAAATGGAGAGGATTTCAAAACTCACATTGTTTTGCTGCTGGGACATATAATGATTACTTTATAGATACAAAAATGTTGGGTATCAGAGAGAAAGAGAGAGAAAGAGAGAGAGAGAGTGAGACAGAAAGAGAGAAGAGATTAAGAGGAAGGATGGGGAAGGAAGGAAGGAGGGAGGGAGAAGAGGAAGGAAGGAAGGAAGGAAGGAAGGAATAAAAAAGACAAGAGGAAAGAGGGATCATGATTGGAACCTTATAAGTACTTTTATCTAAAAATCAGTTTTCTTTATAAATGTATATTCTGGACATTGATCCTCTGTTACATGAAGAGATGACAGACATTTTTCTCTCAATCTATAGATTTCCTATATTCTTGGTTACCACACACAGTCTCCTTTGCTATAATGAAAACCTATGGCTGGGGAAGTTATGAGCTCTAGGGTAGAACCTGCTGTTGATAATTTGCTAAATGTTAACACCGCCAAAATGTTTGCCAAAGATATATGTTTACGCCCATGAACTAGTGCTACTCTCAACCTTGGTCAAGGAAGAATTTTTTGGTCCATTTTTTTTTCTTCACAGACAGCAGTGAAATAGAGAGCTGAAGAGTCAAAGTGCAGACCATAGGAGACTAAGGGCTTAACTGTAAACAGGGCATTTACGGTAATGTGCCTTCCACCAGGATTCAGGGAATATCATGGAAGTGGAAGAAGATAAGAGTCAGAGCACAGAAAAATATGCTGCTAATGTAGTCCTTGGGACCTGGCACAGTTACCGTGAAATCACATCTTCATGAAATCACCACAGCTGGGGATTTCTGCGCAAGATCAAACAAGCCCAACTTCCAGGCTAGATGATGTAGTTTTCCAGACTTTAAACTTTACTGCAGAGCACTTGGCAGTGGATAGCTACTGGGAGAGGAAGAATTGTACCTTTATTGAAGCCATGAATACTGATAGAATTCCAATTGCTTCAAGGGTTTACCCCCACATCCATGAAGATACAAGAAGCAATATTGGACTTGTTGCGTTATAAAAAAGAAAGACATTGAGAAGGGAATGTGTTGAGGGGAATGTAGTGGGAAGTGGAACGATAAGTGCAGGGTAAATTTGATCATATTTCATGGTGTTCACATGACCATTTCAAACATAAAGCAATGAATTAAATATTAAAATAAAATTCCTAGTTAAATAAAGAAGAAACGTTTTAAAAGAGAAAATTGTAAAAACAGTATTGAGCAAGATTATAATTATAATCATAATTGTTAATGTCAACAATTTGACAATAAAGACTGGTTAGGATGTGGAGAAATTAAAAGCCAATTACTGTTGGTGGGACTAAAAACAGCTATGGAATTAAGTGTGAACAATTCTCCAAACGGTAAAAGCAGATCTAACATATGACTCAGCATGCCCCTCCTTGGCACATGACCAAAGGACTGGAGATCCTACTCCACAGACCTTTGTTGCCAGTACTCTATTTATAATAGCTAGAGCAGTAACTAACTAAATGTAGCTGATGCATGGATGATTAAAGTGTGCATATTCATAACAGAATATTATTCAGCTGTGAAAAAGAATGAAAATATTTATATTATAGGTAAGTGGATGGACTAGAAAAAAATGGTACACTGGATGAGGTAACCCAAACCCAGAAAGATGAACAGCATATGATCGCTCATCTGTGGGTCATATGCCCAAATATTTGGATGTAAGTACAATCTCGAGAATAGAAGGGTACAGGTGATATGGAGTGTGGAAAGGAGTGATGGAGGGGCAGGGGAAATTTATTGGAGAAAGAGGAGTGAGGTTAATAGAGAGGGGCAAAGAGGAACTAGGAAAAAAAATATCACAAAAGAATGTTTCAAGAAACCATAGAAAAACGTATCATTTTGTTTACTCATAAAGCTTATATAAAATGCAGCAAGAGAGATGGCTCATTGGCTAAGAGCATTTACATGTCTTCCAGAGGACCTGGATCCACTCCTTACCGTTCATGTGGCAATTTGAAACATTCTATAACTACAGTAATAGGGAATCCAATGCTCTCCTCTTACCTAATCAGATACAAAAGTAGTACAGACACACACACACACACACACACACACACACACACACACACACAAATCCCCATATACCTAAAATATCATGAACATTTGAAAAATATTTATATATAACTATATTAATGTAGCTATACATGCACTATGTGTCATGTATATTTATACAATATTATTATTATATGCGTATGGTTTAAATACAACTATATCACTTGAGTAGGTAATACTCTTCTCAAAACCATTATCTTCATAAACTAACAAAACTCGCATCAGACACAGAAAATTTCCCTTCAAGTTTTTGCTCAGGGGAGCCCAAGAGGATTCACAAATGATATATGCTATCGTCATTGACTTTAGCTGCCTTTCATAACTTGAAGGTAAGATAATTTTGCTAAAGATAGGACACATTTGGGACCCAGGAATTGGAATCATAAAGCTGGAACATAGACATATAAAACATTGATCTGTAAACTGGTGAGGGAGAAAAGAAGTCAATAGTCCTACCTATCGGTAAAGCCCATGAACTTCAGCAGTAAGCAGCATTACGAAGACCCAAGGGTATTTTGGTAGCATGTATATGTTGGCAGTAACCAACACTGTCTAGTTGGACTGAGAGAAAGCAAGAGTGAATTCATGCCTATTAATGTAAACCTAGCAAATTACCTGTGCCTGGTGAGGTCATGGGCCCTGAGGAGAACCCACTATTACCATTTTATTAACCAAAATAATTCCTAACTGCATTCTAACTGAGAGAGCAGATCGTGGGTTTAGACTCCATCTTAGAGAACCTGACATAAAGTCTTGTCTTATTTGAGTTAAGTAACAAACCAGTACCTAGCTGGGAGTTTCCAGTTACTCCCCAACAAGACCTGCATCTAACCCCAGTTTCTAGATTACTCTCTCTAAGAAGCCTGCCACTTCCACTTCCTAACAACCACCAATGCAGAGGAAAACAAAAGTTAAGTTTATGTTGGCTCCCAGCACCAGTCAAATATGCCAAAGGACACAAAATTCCATAATGGCCCCCTATTCCAATTCATGCTAGGGTAGAAACCCCTCAGTCGCTTGCCATTTTCTAAAAATTCTGGTCCTACGTAGAGCTCCAGGGACTCACCCCTACTTCCAGTCCTGCTGTGTCAGGAGAGGTGGGGTGGGCCCAGGCTCAAGGGTGAATAAAGAACCTAGTGTAATTTCATCAGAAGTCGGTTCCTTGGTGGTCCTTTGGGTATATAAATGCTTTGGAATGGGCACAACATAACTACTTATCTAACTTTATACCTACAGATGTAAGATTACACAACATCAAAAAAGGTTTTTGTTGTTGTTGTTGTTGTTGTTCTTTTATAGGCTAAAGTTCTCACAGAAATCTCTAATTGACAAAATGTTTGACACAAACCTTTATATGTAAAACTCAGGAGGATTTACAGACGATGTGGAAGGAAGAAAGTTTGTAAGAGCCAGGCCATCTACCAAAACCTAACACTTCTCTCATATAACATGGAAGCTGCACTCATGACATTTCAACAATAGGGTCCCCAAATAAGACTTGTAGAGTGGCAGCACCAATTACATATCGAAGTCACGGGGGTAAATCTCACAGGGCTCCACAGCTGGCAGAGAGGGACAATTCGTATTCTTCATGGACAAGTACCTTTCTAGGTTATTCCACTCCAAAGGGCCAGCCTTAAATGTATATTCATTCAAACAACACCAACAGACTCATTTAAATAGTTACTTATAGGCATACAAGTACAAGTAATAATAATAATATTAAAAATAACGGTCCTGCACGTGAGAGGGAGTTAAGGGAAGAGTAGGGTTTTGATATTGTTGAGGAATTTTAATCTGGCAACATGGCTGCTCTGGCAAATGTTTACATCCAGAGAACTTCTAGGTCTATGTGATCTGGCTGGACTACAGAGACACCTTTGTAGAGCAGGTTTCAGGTACAGAAAGTATCAGGTCCAACTTCACCCCTTTACTCCCATCACTCGGTAACCAGAGGCACGCAGATCTCTGAGTTCTAGTCAGTCCGTTTGGTTGAGTTAGGGAGTTGAGAGGCAGTGCAGTGGAGAGGAATTCATGGCAGTTCAGTTTGGGGAACCCAGTAGCAGTTTTAAAGGTAGAGCTTTACAGAGACAGAGTGGAGAGAGAATAAGATAAACATGGGTGGAGACAGAATGGGCCAGAGAATGCTAAAGAGCCAGACGCTTAGAACAGATTGCCAGAGTTAGTTTGAGGTCAAGCAGAGCAATGCAATAAGAGGCTGAGAGAAGTCAGATTAAATCAATCAGCTGGGAGAAGGGTTCGATCCAGAACAGCTGAGTTGAGCCAGCCAGTTAGAGTTCAGAAAGAATTAGAAAGGGTGAGCTTATTCAGAAGTAAGCCGCCGAGATGACAATTACATCAGAAGAATAGAAGTTAGTTTTACAGGATATAATGTCAGTGCGCACTCTTGTAGGATTGTCTCAAAAATAAAAGTAAAAGAAACCAAATTGGATTTTCCGATTGAGAACAGATGACTTTAAAACTTAGTTTCAGTCATGTTCAGGAGAAATTTGTCTTAGTTAAACTTTTTTTTAATTACTGTGAGGAAACACCATGACCAAAAAGCAAGTTGGAGAGAAAAGGGTTTATTTAACTTACACTTCCATATTGCTGTTCATTTTTGAAGGAAGTCAGGACAGAAACTCAAACAGGGCAAGAACCTGGAGGCAGGAGCTGACGTAGAAGGCATATCTGGGTACTGCTTACTAGCTTGTTTCTCACGGCTTGCTTGGCCTAACCCAGGACACAATAACCCTCCACCCTCCCCATTGATCACTAATTAAGAGCACACTCTAAAGCTTGATCTCATGGAGACATTTCCTCAACTGAGACTCTTCCCTCTTTGATGACTTTAGCTTGTGTCAATTTGACACACAAAACTAGCAGGGACAAAACTATATTTTATTTTAAATAACTTACAAAAATAAAAATGTAAAATTGTTTCATGATTTGAAAAAAATAGCAAAGGCTACTTGAATTAATCTTATGCATTGAGGGTTTTTTTGTTTTGTTTTGTTTTGTTTTGTGTTTTTTCTGAGACCATTCTTCTGGGAAGAAGGAAGGTTATAAATAAGAAACTGAAATTGATTTTTACTGCTAATCTTAAACTAAGAGGGTATGACATTATTCATGTATTATATTCCACATGTGTAATTGTTCATTTATATTAAGGGTTTGGGCTGCTTCTTTGGGGTAAAATAGTAGAGTGATACCAAGTGGATTGTTCCTTTTCCTGGAAAATGATTTGTGTAACTTGGTCACAGTGTAGACCTCCTATTTTATAACACAGAAGACTCTGAATCTGCCCAACTCCAGGTAAAGTTAACGCACTTTTGTTTTAAGAACACTTGCTGCAGTACCTCCAGTTCCAAAAGACTTAAAAAAAAAAAAGGCTGAAATTGGTGAAGTAGTCAGACTGAAATGTACATTTCTCAGTCGAACATAGTGCCTCATGTTGATGAACCTTACATTAATAGATATGATTACCTCTCAGACTAGGAGATCAGTAACTGATAACATTTTGGAGACAAAGAAAGGTTTCCCAGGGCTAAAGGGCAGCAGGAATCGCTGCAGTGGAAGTTAGGCCTTGAAGTACGTCAGTGTAAATGAAGCTCTATTGCTGCAGACGTTGCTTACATCCCAGAGACCAATGATTTTAAATATTAAGAGGCTCTTTTCAAACTAAGATCAATTTGTAGTGATATGCAGTCAGCTCAAGGTTATGGTGCACTAAGAAAAATTAATCCCTTAAATTCAAAATTGCTTAATGCCTTCAAGACTTTTAGGGACTAGAAACACCTCAATAAGTGAGGTGTTTCTACCATGTTCTTCTGTATGTGATACATCACGTCTGCATTAAAAATAAACTCTGTGAAACCTATAGGCAACATCATATAGTGAAGCAAAGCATCAATCTATGCTTTGATTTGGAACTTAAATTGAAATGCATTATCAATGGGAATCTATCTACCCCACTTCAAATGCTATATTTAAATTTAAATCCATTTCTAAAATAAAATTTATCTCCTTCAGCTACCAGGGGATGCCTTTATTATGAAAACCTGATAATTTAAACAGAATGTTACAGGTTTTGATTTCTGGGGGTGGCTTCTTTAATTTTAATTTTACATTAGATCTCCTAGAACTGGAGATATTGTTGGTTATTTTGTTACCCTGTGGGCATTATACTGCAGGTTACTCTTAAAGCCAGTATTTGTGTGCATGGTTTATAACAAAGGCAAATTAAAATGAGTGAAATGAAATTAAAACTTACCTTGAAACATTTCCCTTACTGAGAACTCTATTCTCCAAGGATTGTCTAATTTGCAATTTTTATTTTAGTCACTGGCCAAGATATTAAAAAGAAATAAGACATCTGATTATGAAAATACTTGCTATGCTTAGAATAGTAGAATAAATAAATACTCCTTGAATTATTGAGAAATTAATATTTATATTATTTATACATAAAGTATAAGGCTATGCCATCATTTGTTACTAATTAAATAACGTTTGAAAAATGTTTGCCATTTTTAAGTCCTATAACAATCCTACATTGAGATATCTGTAACGGATTTTAGACTTTGAAATTGAGCAATGTTAGACACAAGCAAAAATTCTTACCAATTGCTTCCAATAAACAAGATCATTTAGATAGAAATTAGCTAAATTAAATGATGACAATATTTTGTTGTCTATTTATATAATTTTATACAAAAAAACCAACATTTAATCTGAAAAAATTGTTTTCTTCTTCGGCCTAAGTTTTGAGATGTGAAGAAAAGTGTCAATAAGTAAAGTTTATAAATTTTGAATTGAACTGTTTACATATTTGGTAAAACTGGGGTGCATACAACAGAGAATCTTAATGAAAGAAATCTTTCCATTTTTTATGATTCCAAATTTAAGCAATCACTGTTTACTATTCATTGTTTGAAATAATATTTTAGTAGCATGATCTTGAACCTGAATTATATTTTATAAGCCTGATGAAATATTGGGCTATAAAGTACAACTCTAAGGTGTTTGTGAAAAGTTATTTCATAAGCAAACTCCAAAACCTATTTGTATTTTCTTTTCTCTTTCCTACAGAATGCACATATGTATTCTGTGGGCCTATTATTTATTGGAGGATTCCTTTTGTTTGCAATTTATTTATTCATGATTTTATGAAAAATAGTAACAGTAATGCACCAAATTTATTGCATTATAGCTAAAAGCATAATATCTTTTTGATTTCCAATTAATTTTACAAGGGAAAAATAATTGTGGCTAGTTTCAACATTTAAAAAGAAACAATAAATAAACACAGGAAGTTTTCTGGTACCTTCTTGAACAATGTATATTATGGACCTTTAAATATGTTTATGCCACATCTAAGCCACCTACATTAAATTGTGACATTAAGTTATGTGGGTTGTCTCTCTTTTCTGTAGCTTAATGGTTGATCAGTGAGTACAAGTGTCAACGAAATGTGTAAATGACCAAACAATTTGTTACCTAATCAGTTTGTCTAATGGTTGGAGTTATCTCAAGTAGGTGTGACCAAGGCTTTAAATGCAAGTTTCGAAGTGACCAGACCATCACTGAACTGATAGAAATGTTTAGCCCAGTACTATTTTAGCTCATACATGTGGTGAGAAAAAGTGACATCTGGAAGTAATTCACCATTATTGCTTCTTATCATCATGGCTGAGGATGTTTTTTTGTATCCAGAATAAATGAATCATGGAGGAGACTGATATGTGCTCATTAAACTGCAAAAACTTGTTAGGCTATCATCTTACCGTGCAGAAAGAAGTCTAATATAGAGGTAGGCTGCATCATCTGGGTCCGTGGCATAAACGTGAATTGTGAAAGGGGAAATGGACTGAAGTCTATATGTGTTATTCCAGGAAATTACATATTCTTCTTAAAGTAAAATAAACACTTGACCAAGCTGTTAATCATCCTTAGTAGGAAGGATTTACAGATTCCGTATTAAGATGATGAGCTTCCCACTGGTCTTAGAAGCACTATAGTCAAATGAATCCATTTTCTTCGGAAATCATTTAGATAAAAATTATATTCGCGTTGAGGAAGATGAATGGCTTGAATGCTAAAACACCACTTTAAAGCTGCATTGTCCTTTCTCGGGGCTTCAATTAGATTTCAGTTAAGATTCAGTTAAGAAAGAAAGATGTCCAAAACCAAAGTTTTTTTTTTTCCTTGAGTGGAACAATAAGTAATCTACATTTTCAATATGAAAGAAGAGAAAATGCAGGATAATAACCGAAGCAAGTGGGTGCATGTCTCAAATTCACTTCGTACTTATTCATGCAATTGACCTCATTAAGGAATATACCATTTTGAATTAAGGTTGCTTCACAAACCTGTATCTTAGATTTTAGCTTAGACTGAAATAATCTTTCAGTTATTGCACTTCTGGAACTCTACCTTCAATAATCCTATCCTTGGTAACTCCTAGAAAAACAATCAGTTTGAAAGATTGTCTCTTTACAGAGAAATTATGGAATCTAGTGATTAAGGATATGTGCAGGTCAGTACAAATTTATTTGTTTCCAAGGAAACACACCAATACTGTGCCATTGAAGAAATTTGTAAGCATTAAAATATTCTGTAATTGGGCCCCAGGAGAACATAGTAATTTTTTAATGGAATAAATATTTGACATCCTATCTATTTTCAAAGTATATTCTTAGCCGAAGCCTGCTGTCAAAAATCCGTGTTTTTAAGTCAGGAACAAGTGGTCTGATAGGTGAGCCAGGGGCATATGCTGACTGTTGACATGACTGCTCTAGGTTGAAGAATTAATTCATCAGGTGCCATCCTGAATGATTGAAATCGCTTCAAACCAGAGGGTGTAAATGATGTCTACAGCAATTCAAAGACAAACTGATTTTAGATTACTCTAAATTTAGATTCAGATGCAGGAATAAAATAACAGAAAGTCATTGGAAATCAATAAAGAAATATATATATGTATGTCTATATATATATATATATATGGGTGTGTGTGTGTGTGTGTGTGTGTGTGTGTGTACAGAATATATATATTTTTTCTGGAGTCAGGATTACAGGCTACCAAATTATATGGACTCCTCTAAATTCTAAGCCTCTGGTAGTTAATAAACAACTTAAATATTATGTTATATACACTCATGGTTACATATATATACATATATATATATATGTATATATATATATATGAGACTTTCGCCATTGAGTGGTTTGGTAAGTTGCCTGCTGCATGCCATCTCCTGTGATATTATTATATTATACTGGAATAGAAAACATTGAAGGTTTGATCTGTAAACTCACTTCCCATTTGTAAGATAGGGTTTCTGAAATTTTATTCACAACGTCTTGAAATATGATACAGTAAATGATTTGTTATAATAGACATTCATAACATATTGCTGTTTATTATATGTGTTATTGAAAATTAACCCTCATGTTACCAGAAATTGCATACATTGAAACAAGATTGTTCATGGTTTCTAATCTTGGTGTGCTTTGGAATGGGATAGATGGAAAATTGGAAGCATATGCAATCATTGTATATAATACTACTGATTACCCACTGGAGGAATTAGAGAAGGGACTGAAGGAGCTGAAGTGACATGCAACCCTATAAGAACAATACCAACCACCCAGAGCTCCCAGGGACTAAACCGCTACCCAAAGACTACACATGGACTGACCCATGGCTCCAGCTGCATATGTAGCAGAGGATGTCCTTGTTGGGCACCAATGGAAGGAGAAGCCCTTAGTCCTGCCAAGGCTGGACCCCACAGTGTAGGGGAACGTAGGGAGGTGGCTAAGGGGGTGGTTGATAAGAAGGAACACCCTTATAGAAGAAGTGGGTAGGATGGGATTAGGAACTTTTGCCTGTGAAAACAGGAAAGAGAATAACATTTGAAATGTAAATAAAAACTATCCAATAAAAAAATTACAGACCTTTTCATCTGAAGGCAAAGCAGAAAATGAAAAAATGAAAGCCAATTTTAAGACCTGAGTGATGGCTTACGGTGTAATATCCATTATATTGAAAACGTGGGAAACTGAGTTATATCTCCAGCAGCCATGTATAAAGTAGGGAGTTGTGTATGCCTCTAACCCTGCTATGTGATTGGAGACAGGTAGGTCCTCGAGCTCACTGGCCAGCCTACTTAGACAAACACACAAGTAACCACTATCCCCAAGCTCCAAACTTCATAAGCTTCCAGTTCAGTGAGATACCCTTTCTTTTTTTTATTGGTTATTTTATTTATTTACATTTCAAATGTTATCCCCCTTCCTTGTTTCCCCTCTGCAAACCCCCTATCCCATCCACTCTACCTACTGCTTCTATGAGAGAGCTCCAACCCCGCTACCTACCCACACCTGCCTAAACTCCTTAGCATTCTTCTACATTGGGACTTGGAGTCTCCACAGGACAAAGGGCCTCCCCTCCCATTCTTGTCAGATAAGGCAATCCTCAGCTACATAAGCAGCTGGAGCCATGGCTCCCTCCATGTGTACTCTGGTTGGTGGTTTAGTTCCTGGGAGCTCTGGGAGGTCCAGTTAGTTGATATTGTTTTTCTTCGTATGAGGTTGCAAACCCCTCCGGCTCTTTCAGTCCTTCCTCTAACTCCTCCATTGGGATGGCTGTGCTCAGTCTGATGGTTGGATGCGAGCATCTGCATCAATATTCCTCAGGCTCTGGCAGAGCCCCTCAGGGGACAGCCATAGCAGGCTCCAGTCATCATGTACGTGTTGGCATTAGCAATAGTGTCTGGGGTTTGCTGTCTGGAGATGGGATGGATCCCTAGATGTGTCAGTCTCTGGATGGCCTTTTCTTCAGTCTCTGCTCTACTCTTTATCCCTGCATTTCCTTTAGACAGGAACAATTCTGGGTTAATATTTTTGAGATGGGTGTGTGGACCCACCCCTCAACCGGGGGCCATACCTAACCCCTGGATATGGTCTTTACAGGTTTGTTCAGTATTTCAACTAATGTCCTGGGGGCCTCTTGATTTCCTGGCATCTGGTACTTTCTAGTGGCTACCCCCAGCTCTGCATTTCCCCAGTGCTACACACCTCTGTTCAATTTCCTAACCCTCTGTACTTATCCTCTGTCTCCTTCTACACTTGGTCCTGCACTTTTTTCCCTCTCCCTCATCTATCCCTCCCAAGCACCTACCACCCTATACCTCCAGGGATTATTTTGTTCCCCCTTCTAAGTAGGACTGAAGCATCCACACTTTGGTTTTCTTTCTTCTCAGTCTTCATAAGTTCTGTGAGTTGTATCGTAGTTATTCCAAGTTATTTTCCTAATATCCACTTATCAGTGAGTACCAGTCATAATGGCTAAGATCAAGAACTTAGGTGACACTAGATGTTAACAAGGATGTAGAGAAAGAGGAACACTCCTCCATTTTTGGTGGGAGTGCAAGCTGGTACAAACACTCTACAAATCTGTCTGTCAGATCCTCAGAAAACTTGGAAATATTACTACCTGAGGAAACAGCTATAACATTCCTCAGCATATACCCAAAAGATGCTCCAACATATAACAAGGACACATGCTCCACTATATTCATAGCAGCCTTATTTATAATAGCCAGAAGCTACAAACAACCCAGGTGTCCCTCACTGGAGGAATTGATACAGAAAATGTGGTACATTTGCACAATGGAGTACCATTCATCAATTAAAAAACAATGACTTCATGAAATTTGAGAAACCCTTCTTAACTTAAGGTCACAATATGGAAAGCTTAGAAGAAGCTGTGCTAGTCTCCACATGTGCATATATGGGAGAAAACATCACACACACACATGCACACACACAAACACACACACACACACACACACACACACGCACACACACACACACGCACACACACACACACACACACACACACGTACACGTACATACACACACGCACTACAATTTAGAAATGACAGGAAGGGAATTCATGCAGAGAATACTTCAATAGTGAGACCAAGAGATTTAAAAAGTTGACCACGATAAAGCCATTGGACACAAAACATGACACTAAAGTTTGGGTTATAGGAAGGTTAGAGATTTAAAGAAAGAATGAAAGAAAGAGAGAGAGAGAAAGAAAGAAATGAAGAAAGAAAGACAGACAAAAGAAAGAAAGGAATAAAGAAAAGAAAGAAAAGCAACCTTGGTCATAGTTAAAAGCTGGAACGAATTAGGACTTGCCATCTATTGAAGTTTTATTTATTTATATATAATGGGAAGTTTTGTAAAATTCTGTCCAAATAATAATATAAGCTGATTTCTCTTTGACTCCTGGGTTATGGTTGTTTTAATTGGTAGATGGAGTTATAGTAAAGGAAAGAGATGTATTGCTGACTGATTCAGGAGCTGTTAGCTGGTTGCTTTGTGGAAACATTGGGAAATGAGAAGTTCACATGGTTTAGAAAGAGTGCTTGGGAACCAGTGTTACTTTGTTGGAGGTATTTATACCTTCAGGAACCCTCTGTGATCATTCATATCCATAAGAAAATAGGAATCATCGCTGGAAGTAATGCTTGCCTTTATCTTTAATAATCATGTGTGGCCACAAACAGAGGTGGTCACACATGCTCTTCATTAAGAAGAGGAAATGTCCAGAGGTCAGTGTTTGTCATCACTGCCTCTACAACATGCAGATGGAGAGCAGCATGGAGTATGTGCAGAAACATAATATTTTAAATCTGGGGCTAGAGCTAGAATTGGGGTTTATTTTCATTTGGGAACATGGAAAAATGTTGTTTTGAAGTTTTATGCCATTTGGAAGTTTTTCCCACTGTAATGGAAAGCTGTACACGTTGAACTGCATGCTACATCGGGTTGACTCTGCATATAGAGCCATAAGCACTTGCTTTATTAGGCAGCATTAAATGTATGGCAACAGCTATGTTTGTAAATATACAGCGAGTCAAATAGGAAAGTTTAGGGGACCTTTGCAGAGAGATGCACGCTAAGTGTACAGTAGCCTTGAATCCTCTGATCCTCCGCTCCCTAGCCTCTGAGAGACAACAAATATGCAAGTGAAAGTAAGTCCTCCAGTCACACAATGAAAAGCCATGATTACAAATTAAGATGCCTCAGTATGTGTTAGCATTGCAGTGAAAATAACTGAGGCTATCATCCATGGGTAATAAAATATTTAAAGTTTCCTTTTCTGTGTTTAACACAGTCATGTTTAGAAGATTGCATGCCATGGAGTTGTAAATATCCTATTGTATACTATTTCATGAATCAGAGGTAGAATTTTGTATTGAAGTATATTTTATATAAATAAAATTAGTTGTTTAATTTAAATCAGCTATTTCTGTTTCTTTTTTATAATCACCACTAGAAAATTCCAAATGGTTCTCACTTGTCATTTGTGGCTCCCATGATATTTCAACAGTGGGATAAGTTGGTTGAAAACTTCATTTGACTAGAACGTAGTTTGGTTGACAGAGAAAGCATTTTGGTAGAAATCAGGTATAGTGAAAGGAGGGGAAGTTGCTTTCCTCTTGAGTAGACATCTAAATCCCAGCAACATGACAGTTCTTGTGTATTCATGACCTTTATTGACTTTCCTCCTATAAGTGTCAGGATTTTGAACTATACATAAGAACTAAGCCTTAAAACTATAAGAGTCAAAGTCATCACAGCCTCAGTTTTCAAGTGAGCAAGACGTGATTTGACTTTTTGTGTTCTAGAACTGTAAAAGAGAAAACCACTGCGTGGGTGTTCTGTCTCTAGCAACTTGTTTCATGCTAGCTCACTTCATTTCTTTCATCTTTACTTAAATGAGAGTGAGACTAATAATTTAGTAACTTTTTGTACTTGTATGTATTCACAAAATACTTGGATATTAACAATTCTGTTTTACATGGGAGAAATATTAAAAATAGAAAAATATAGTCTTTGAGGAATCCTAATTATTAATTAGTACATAGAACCAAAAATGCAAATGAATTCAATCAAACCTGGTTATTTATTTATTTATTTATTTACATCCCAAGCACTGACCCGTGGTCCTCCCCTCACAGAATCTTTCCCCCACTCCTCCTCCCCCAGCCCCTAATCACTGATATCCCACCACCCTGGTGCAGCAAGTCTCTGTATGACCACTGTGGTCAGAGAAAGCAGCACTGTGGGGGAACGGATTCCAAGTCAGGCTATAGCTTTAGGAAAAAGCACCCCTCTGGTTGTTGGGGGACCCACCTGGAGACTAAGTCTACTACATATATGCTCACCATGTATTCCCTTCACACCTGATTTCCTTAACCACAATGATATACTTGATATCATTGAAATGGTGACTAGTATATTTTTAAATTATATTTTAATACAACAAAATGGTGTTTTGTTTTCTAAACCTCTTCAGGGACCTGAAAGATGACTCAGCAGTTAAGTTAAGATGGTTTAATGCTCTTTCTGAGGACCAAGTTGGTGTCACCTACATCTAGTGACTCATAACCACTTGTAACTCTAGCACATGGTGATCACACCACACACACACACACACACACACACACACACACACACATGTATACAAAAACATAAATTTAAAAACTAAATATATGTCTTAAAGTTCCTTTCTCTGCTATGTGAACTTTTTTATTATTTATTTATTTTTGTATTTAAGGAAAATTTTGCCATCTATACAACTATATTAAAAGCTTCCTTTTACTGCATAGTTAAATATGATTTTTCCATGAATATAAATTTTACATTCATAGGAATACCATTTTACTATGGAAGGAAAATTTTACTTCATGTTACCAAGCTTATTTGGTCAGAAATAACATATTCTAACTATCCCAAGATTAATTCTACCCTTCAGTGTTTAATGCAGTGACAAACATTTTCTCCAAATACATTGATAGATTGATCTTCCCTTTTTTGTTAAGCAAAGGAGTTAAGATAGTTAACACAAGTTCCATGTGATTTCCAATTAAGGGCTCTCAGGAAAAAAAAAACTGAAATTAACTGACCTGTACCTTCAAACAGATGGCATTTCATACAAGAGTTTTTATCTGTGGAACACTTTGAGTAGAATATCCATGGTAATTACACATGAGGAAAACAAGTAACAGAAAAATAAATCTACAATCGTCATTATCCAATGGTCCTTTAAGCAGGATCATCTGAGCTATTCAGTACTGAGATGCACCATGTCAAACAGTGGAGATGTTTCATGTTGTAAAAAATATTTGTGCTTATGAAGTAATTATTTTAGAATGAACTCTCATTTTAGAATGAGGAAGAATGTACCTAACAATGCACACACTTGTATAGCCACAGAGGGTACCCCAGACTTCTCCAGCATTACTTTATCATTTTACATACACAAATAACCAGAAAACATTTTATGTGTACATGGAAAGTCCAAAAAATTTATTGATGCAGTGATTGGCTTAAAGTATTAAGGTACATGTGATTATATAGCACTGTTGTTAAACATTTCATAATTTGCCCCACTACCTTTATTGTAGCCTTATTTCTATGGACATCATGTCCCTAAATATTCCTATAGAGACTGCTTCTTTCTCACTTATCTAACCTCACCCTCTACGGATATCTCTTATTGCTATATATGCAGAAGTCTGTTACTAGAATGTGTGGCCTTTTCCTCATCAGACTTCTTGCTGCTCTTCCATAGGACGAATGTTTGGTTCCCAGTGTCATGTTCAATGGCTTACAGTCACTGGCAGCTCTACATCTGGTGACTTCAAAGAAAAGGGAGAAGTACTTTAAAGAGGTTCAAAATTACTACTGAGTAGACAGTTTATTTACAAGCATTGTACTATGTCAAGAGTCAAGTTGATAACCAAGATTGTTATTCAGTAGCAGGCAATACACGCACCAGAACTATATCAGAATAATGAATGAGTCACATCTCTAAGAGTGTGGAGAGCAGCAAAAGATTATTTCTTTAGCCTGTGAAGAATGAGTATGCTGTATACAGAAAGGATATCAAATTTAGGGACTAAACTATCATCCAAAGAGTACACATGGACAGACCCATGGCTCCAGCTGCATATGGAGCAGAGAATGGCCTTGTTGGGTACCAATGGGAGAAGCCCTTGGTCCTGCCAAGGCTTGATACCCCAGTGTAGGGGAAAGGCAGGGCAGGAAGAGGAGTGGTTGGGGAGGGGAAAAACCTTCATAGAAGAAGGGGTAGTTGGGATGGGATAGGGGAATTGTGGATGGCAAACCGGGAAAGGAGCTAACATTTGAAATGTAAATAAAAAATATCCAAGAAAAAAAGGTGAGAGAAAATCAGGAACAAAACCTGACCTGTGGCTGCTCTCTGAAATGATGCAGTGCAGGAAAAACACATGCTGGTGAGGATGTGATTTATATGTCTACATTTTATCTTTTCCCTGGCTGCCTTTTGATTTGCATTTCTTTTGCTAAATGAGATTAAATATCTAAGAGCATAAATTGCATCCTGTGTTTTGGGCTATTTTCATGATCAAGTTATTTTAAGTGAGCGTGATAAGGTATTAGAACAACCGTTTTGGCTGAATGTCCCACCCAGCTTTCTCTGGGGAACAGGTTTGAGGTTGACCACTTGGTGATTCATGAGGAAAGACTTCTTCTACTAATATTTTAGATTTGAATCCATAATATAATTTGACAATTGATTAGAACAAATAAATGTACTTCCATTATACTCCCCCCCCCACTTTCAGCGTGTCAGAGAACTATGATAACAAAGACATCAAAATATTCTAAAAGAGTTGAAAAGCTCAGGGCTTCTTCAGGCTTCTTACTTTTCTATTGGACTTCAATACTGCTTTGTTTATGATTACTAAAGTTTTAAAAAAAATCAGAGAAAATCTATACCAAGTATATTTTAATGTCGAATAAGTCTATTATCTACTTTGATTACTAATTGGCTGAGAATCCCATCTACCATTTTCGTGAAAACTTACAAACACCCTTCCCAAATCTGCCATGAGCAGTCCAATCTAGGTTTACAGATTAGAACAAAGACTTCCATTTCTAGATGCTTACTTACTAATAAATAGTTTTAGAATCCATTTCATCAGTTTTCTTTAAAAGAGTTTTAAAGACTGTATTCTAACAGCCACAGTGTTCAAGTTTCAGAGCATAGGCTGTCTGCCACAGCGTAGCCATTGCACCAGAGGAGTTAGGCATCGGTCCAATTTGTACCGTAAGAAGAGACAGAGCAATAAGGCTATTGGAAAAGAAGGAAGAGTCGAGAAATTGCCTGCTGAGTGGCTCATATCGCAAGGAAACTGAGTGAACTACCACTACGTATGTGGTGTTAGTGTGTTCTGTGGTACAACACATTAAACTTATGATTCCTCTCAAAAGGGAAGCAGTATCGGACTGCACAAAGAAACAAGATTTCAGAAAACCCACCTGATGGTTTTGTGCTTTCTAGATTAGTTTTTAAAAAATTTAAATGCCAGCGTCAGAGAAAGAACCTTATATTATGTTGTATATCTTAATACAATGCTGTCTTAGACTAGCACAATCTTTCTGTGAAATCCTTTGGAATAAGTATTTCAAAATATTCATAAGCAAAACATTTTTTAAGGGGCTATATCCTGTAGCCAGGCAGGAATCGCCGTAGAACCATAGGGACACCAAACCACACACAAAACGTTCGTTCTAAAATTTATCCTACATACAAGAAATACAGGAAGAGGGGATGCAGTAGAGTCTGAGGAAATGGCCAAGCATAAACTGGCCCTACTACAGATCCATCCCATGGGCAAGCACCAAATCCTGACACTACAGTCATTCCTCTGAGAGGCTCTACCCAGCAGCTGACTAAGACGGATGTAAAGAACCAAACAGCGGATGTAGCTTGGGTACTGTTATGGAAGAGGTGGGGGCAGGATTGAGGGCCCTGAAGGAGCTAGGAACGCCACAAAAATGCCAACAGAGTCAACTAACCTGGACACGTAGGGGATCTCAGAGACTGAAACACCAACCAAAGAGTGTACATAGACTGGACCTAGCCCTCCCACACACTTTTGTAGCTGATTTGTATCATGGTCTTCATGTAGGTGCCAAATAACTAGAGTGAGGGCTGTCCTTAAAGGTGTTGCCTGTCTGTGGAGTTTGTTCCTCTAACTCAGTGTCTTGTCTGGCCTCAGTGGAAGAAGAAGCACCTAGCCCAGCAGAGACTTGATGTACCAGAGTGGGGGATAAACAAAATGGGCTCAGAGGAGAAGGGGAGGAGAGAGGGGTAAGGGACTGTGGACTGGGCCAGGAGAGGGGGAGTGATCAGGCTGTAGTGAAATAATAATAAAGATTTCTTTGTATTGGAAGAGTAAGTATGGCTGTTTCTGCAAAGTATTCATGTAGTTCAAAACACGGTTACGTAAAAATTGTTGGATTATAAAAATTACAGTTTGTTTGATATTTTATTGTAAAATACTGACAGACTATTTTGAAGTTTTTGCCTTCTCAATTTAAAATGCCATGACTTTAGAGGGGGGGAAAAAGGTTGTACCTTTTAAATCAAAACTTTGGATTACATTACAGGAAAAACAAATCTTACATTAGAGGGAAAGTAAGGTTGAGTAGCAAATAAATTAGATTCAGACTTGAGATAACAGAAATAGCTGCAATCAGAAGATATGTTTTATTATTACAGATGGAGATAATGGTGAGAAACGTGTGGGAGACTGTGGAAGGCTTATTTTAAGACAAATGTACATGCCTTATTGTCATATATGTGTTTTTAAACAATACCTTTTCTAGAATTTATTTTCTAATAATGAAAAGCAACTGTTTTCATCAAAGATGAATCAGTTTTCAATATATATTATTGACAACGCCATTTTCTCTGAACATCAGGAAAAGCAAATCAAATACTCTCTAACTTGAAAAAAATTACCTGAGAAAGTATATATATCTTTGCGAGAATGTCTATTTTAGAAGAATAATGAGTTATATCAAAATATTTAGCAACAAATTTTAAAATTCAAAGAAAAGTGAAACAGGAAAGCAATTAGCATATTTATTTTCTGGACTCTAAGAAATTAGATTTTGTGTGTGTTTGGCAATACATATAATAACAACTAATAAAAATGGATCATGAATTTGATAGAGAGCAAGGCTGTATGTATGGGAGGGTGATGAGTGAAGAATGAAACTGTAGAAATGTTGTAACTATACGCTCAAAAAAGATAAATTGACAATATTTAGTACATTTACCAGTCACAATATTTTAGGGATTCAAGAAGTACATAAAGAGATCACAAGAAGAGGGAACTACATATGTATCTCTAAATTCCTCCATACACACATATGCCTGATGTGTAATAGGCAAGAGGTCTTAAGTGTAAGTCTTTGTATTCAAACATTCAGGAGAAACATGCATATACATACTTTTTAAATTAATGTTGTATACAATAATGAAAAAAATCTATTATAATTCAAAAAGTTGTATCTCATCCCTAACAAAAATAAAGGTTCTGGCAACAAAATGAATCCTTACTTAAAATTATTTATAAATAAGGATACTTTGCAAATGTAAAGAGAAGAATGTAAAGGAACTAAAGAACTAAACCACACGATTTAGCAACAGCAATTGCTTGGCAACATGTTCTAGAGGTGAGAACTCTGCTAGTCGTAAAGACGCACGCATGGCCGTATGTGGGCAGGCATGGACAGACATCCACAGCTGTAGTTAGGCTTGCAGATCTTCTCCATTAAGACTAGGGTTTAATCCCGTTGCGTGTGTAAATGGAGGTTTATATGGCAGAAGCAAGCCTATAGCCTTAGTCTTCCTTTACTAATTCATAAGCCCTGTACATTATCTCACATGCCATTCGATCTCTTGGATTTTTATCTAATAGAAATTAGAAACTTTATCCAAAGAAGCAGTATGACGTGAATTGGCTTTACATTTTAAAAAAAAATTTAAACTTATACAGTCCAGATTTTACCCCCCTCCCAGTATACACTCTGACTATTCCACATTCCATACCTTCTCCCTGCCAGTCTCCTCGAGGATAAACCCTTACCTCCCACCCACACCCACACCTCCCTGCTTCCTGGTTTCTCCAGTTTCTTGAGGGTTAAGTGTATCTTCTCTGACTGAGTCCAGATCCAGCAGTCCTCTGCTGTCTATGTGTTTGGGGCCTCACATCAGCTGGTGTATGCTGCCTGGTTGGTGGTCCAGTGTCTGAGAGATCTCTGGGGTCTAGATTATTTGAGACTGCTGGTGCTCTTACAGGGTTGTCCTCCTCCTCAGCTTCCTTCAGCTTTCCCCTAATTCAACCACAGGGGTCAGAAGCTTCTGTTCATTGGTTGGGTGTAAATATCTGTATCTGACTTTTTCAGCTGCTTGTTGGGTCTTTTAGTGGGTAGTCATGATAGGTCCCATTTTGTGAGCACATCATAGCCTCAGTAATAATATTAGGCCTTGGGGCCTCCCCTTGAGCTGGATCCCAATTAGGGCCTGTCACTGGTCCCCCTTTTCCTCTGGCTCTTCTCCATTTTTGTCCATTTTAAACTTCTCTTTGGAAGGCCTTCCTACTCTTGACTTTTTACTATGGGTACCATTGAAACACAACTTGGTTGAGATAAAGCAACTTGTGAGTAGCAGCTCCCTAGTTAAGAGTATCTGTTGGAGACAGATTAATTTCCAATCAGATGGATTTCACACAATGTGAAATTTGTTGTGAAATGTGGAAATGTTGCCCCTTTTCTCAAAATAATATAAAAGTAGATTTACACTAAGTATCTTCCTTGCAATATATATAGGATAGTGAGGATTGCTTGTGCCATCATTAGGTGTCAGGATCAAGGATTCACGCTCAGAATCTTGGGTTCGTCTTTTTGGTCTTGGACTTAAGAAGTATTCTGAAACATTAGAGCTAAGATACTAAAACTGTTCAAGAAAGGATAGCTTCCTAAGGAAGAAATCATATTTAATAAAATCAAATGAAACACCCCTTTTGTGATAAAAGTGGATATATGGCAAGAAATGATATTAAGTCAAATTGAATTGGCTATAATATGGGCTTAATTGCTTGCAACTTAAAATTACTAAAATTGGTTCATGGCAGGGATTATAGGTCAGTGCCATGAATGAGACCTTGCACTGGATTCTGGTACAAGGAAAAGAAATAGAAAAAGTGGAGAAAATAGGTAAAAAGCTCTTGAACAAACAAGAGTTAAGAGTGGTATGCTTGCTCTAACAGACTGTGTTTCTCTGAACCCTTCTAAAATTTGTTACACATGAGGTATTTTAGAAACTGTAAGTAGAGAAAAATTCTCAGGTCATACTCTACGGCAAAATATGGCTACTAATCTATAATTAATCTTGAAATAACATAAAAGACACTTTCTACTTTTCCTGTATTGGTGGTGGAAGTCTTTGCATACAATGTGGGTCTATGGGTTCTTGTGTGTTTTTCCAAGGGTCACATTTAACCTCAGAAAAATCACTGAGATCGGATCAGTGCATTGTGCGGATATCATGATAGATTGGAAAGACACGAAGATCCTGAGAATAATTACTGCGTACATCTGAGTCGATGCATGTGTGTGTCAATTTTCCTAGGCTATATTATTTAGCAAGTCTGCCATTAAATCTATTTTTAATAATATTGTGTCTAAAGGCTATTTTTTGAAGGCAGCTTGTTTATCCAGGAATTTCAATGTGTGCCTATTCTTAGGACTTTAATTCTAAACTTGAGACACATTTAGACACTGAGTCTCAGTAGATTTAAAATCGCCTCATCTAGTTGTATTTATGGTTGTGACTACACTGTGACTTATTTCACGACACATCAGTGATGCGGCTGTCAACCTCAACCTTTCCAAGTGACATTTTCATTAAGAATCCTATCATTTTATAATTATTACTTTCAGAACTCCCAGGGAGCAGACAGAAGCAGTCCCTTTGTACTTCCATTGTTGTCTTTCTTTGAAGAACAAATTAAATTTCAACCATAGCCAAAGTAAACTTTTAAATGGCAAAATAAATCTAGAATTATGTGCGTGTGTGGCGGGGGTTGGGGAGAAGCTAGGGGAAAGTTCGACTTTGGGATCTCCTAAGTTCAGGTGTATTTAAAATAATTTACTACTATGTTTTCTTTTCTTTGTGTGAGCTTGTGGTGTCATATGTTTAGTTTGTAGTAGAAAAGGAAGAGAAGAGCTAAGGTCTGAAAACATTACTACAAAATGAGCTGAGGAAACTGGTTAGTATATCATTCTATTCTGTCCTGGGAGCAAAGATTCAAAGATTAATTCTCTTTCCCAGCATGCCTCCCACTTCCTATTTTTTCTGCATATGCCTTTCCTATTAGGCACTAATGACATTCTATGATGTATAGTACAGGGTATTATATAACATATCACATAAAACTATTTTTATATACTCTGCATGTGTTTGGTTTCCTCATCTATTCCCAGCTCATTCAGCTCATAACTGAAAGAGAAAATTTCATTTATCATACATAAATGATAGGACCCACCAACTGCAGTGCTTTAAATTAATTACTGTTTGTAGGAGCTGCTTTTCACATAGGAGAGTGTAGTAAGCCGTCTTGGTTCTGCGTCTGCACATTATCATATTATAGAATAACTTCTGCTCATTTCCATCTCATCGCTGAAGTAAATTTCTCTCTGGCTTCTCTTTTGCTTTTAGTTGACTACTCTGTTCATCTTTTCATCCCTTTATGGCTTCTAACTTCTTCCCTCTCTTTGTGCTGGGCTCAAATAAGAACCAATCTGCATGGATATTTAAGTTTTCTGTTTTCTTTCAGAAGAAGAGATGCTTACTATAATAAGTTTCTTAGCAGTGTGAAGGTTTTTCTTCTTCATACGTAATCAGTCATCAAATATAGTTAAGTTCTGGCAGCTAGGATGTACACAACTGCTGTAGGCAGACTATTCATTGCTCATGGGTAGGTGGTTTTAGATAAAAATTAATTTGTCCTGAGGGTCTCTGCAGATGGGATTTAGCTAGTGGTAAGCCATCAAATTCAATTTCTTGTTGCTCTTATTCAATGTGTAGGAACACCCACATGGAGGTTATCGAAGTCTGCCAGCCTTATTCAAAACACTGAATAATATTATTTATATTAATCTTTATTTTTTTTGTTAGCAAAACAAGCTCCATCTTAGAAATTCCAGGTTGCCATGATGAAAATGTACATACCTCAGTGCCCTTATAATTTTCTCGCACTACATTTTATTGAATTATTTATATGTCAATTACCCTAACCCTCTGTGCTTGATCTTGTGTCTTTCACCTTTGCCCCTTATAACACATATAGCCCCAAATTCTGAACGTTTTCCTCCAGCAATCCAGACCAAATACCACAAAAGGTATTTGAATGGCTTCAAGTGAGCATTTTCATTGGGAGTGAGAGAGAACAAGAGAACTCTTAAGGTAGAAATGTCGTAACTCTCCATAAGTCTCCTATATCTGCATCCAATGATGGAACTAAAGGCAGCAGGAACATAACTGCATATAAATATATAACAGGGGAAACCATAGACCTTGTGAGAGAAATGATTTTCATCCTCCCTTGCTTCCCTCATCATCAGTGATATATTTGACCTAATGCCTTCTGCAGATTAGCAGGTCCCTAGCCTTTGAGGAAGAGATCCACTACACCTGGTGGCTGTCTGCACCAAGGAGATCGATGTCAGAATCAGCAATTACGTAAATGGCCAGTGGGCCTTTCATCAAATGACTTAGACTTCAAACTTCTAACTTTTTCTCTTGTGCCTTTCAGATGGCTTCCCCCTGCCCCATAGCTGATTCTCATGCCAGGTACCTACAGAAAAAAAGATTCTGGGAAACATAGCTATAGCTGAACTGATCCACTATAAAGCAACCCCAAATGGTTTTCATAAGTTTCACATGGCTAAATGCATTTTAAATAAGGCCTGCCTATTCACTTGTCTGTAACCACCCCTGTTCTCCAGGCAGCAGATGTCCTGCTCAAAGCCACAATGTGGCTAATCTCAGCGACCTGCTTATTGTTTGAGACCTGTGTCCTGCCCAAATTGAACAGTATCAGGCAAGATACTCATAGAGCTTCACAACACCGTCTTTTTCTCCCCCGTTTCAGAAGCAAAACTATAACGAAAATGGTGAGAAATTCTTTGGGATACTCATATTTGGCTTTCAAATACGCTCCACAGTTAAGAATGCTGAGTCTATGGGATAGGCTTGGTTTAAATCATCGTCTACACCCTTCCTTTTACATGCTGTGGAATAATTTACCCAACCACTCCACGTCAGTGTTCCCATTATTAAATAGGGGTAATAACCATAATTGTCCCATCAGGTGCAGGCAATGAACGTTTCAGATATGTGAAGTACTTAGATAGCTATAGTGTTTAATAAACTTTGACTAATATAATTACCCTAGAAATCCACTTGAAAAATATTTAGTCACATAGCATTTCAACAAAACTCTCATGATTTCTAAAATTAATCTGCCTTATGTCTTTAGGATAGCAGTATCCTAAAAAGCTAGGAAATTATTCCAGTACTGCACTTTATGACTTTCCCTGTGGAAGAATACTTTACCACATCAGTTCTAAACACTCTGACCCGACTCACGTGTCTAAACCTTCACGATCATGACAAAAATTGGGATGTTTTTCATTTTCTTTTTTCTTTTTTTTAATTTTACCAGTTCGGAACTATGAGCTGAGCTTTGATAATATGTCACCTGCCGCTTGAAGATCAGGACAATTGTATCATTGCAAAGAATCATTTTTGTCAGCTATGTTAAAGAAGCCATAATGACATATAGACAGTTCCCCCTGAGTCAGGAACCTACACAAGCCCCAAAGTGTTGATTTCTTGATAGCTGAGGAGAGCCTGCCTGAATCACACACTGGGGATCAGCACTCTACCCCACACTTTATTGATACGTGTTAACAAGATGTGACCAGAAAGCAGGCAGCTGTCTCTCTGAGCTTTCAAAGGAGCAGATTGAAAGTCGCAGCCAAGCGTGCCCACATTTGACCATTTTCACCTTGTGAAGCCGTGATGGAATTTATCCCATACGTTAAGTGGAAAATATGAGTAACTGCATTTGCTTCAGTGAGTAAAATATATATTTTATTATCACTCTTAGAACTGGGAAAATTATGTTTTCTAGCTTTGTTGTACAGAGATCAAAGACGAAACCTTCATTTATGCCAGACTTCACTACATATTAAAGGAGCTATTTTTGGCAAGATTATGAGGTAACCAAACCTCCTTTTAGTTTAATTTTACCTTTAAACGGATTCAGATTGCTTTAACTGAAGAGTCAAAGGCCTTGACCTCTAATTCATTAACATAATCAGAAGCACATGCAAGCTACTGACTGCCAATATGCTCGCAAGCCGGTGACTGCAGGGCTGATGTTTTACATGGTGACTTTCTTAGGGTATTCTTAAGGTCACAGGTAGAAGAGCAGTATGGAAAGAAAGTTAGAGAAGTGGAGGAACGCCACAATCTAAGTTAAGGTCTGCAACACGCTCTAAGCAGATTCTTTACAGGTCCAAGTCCGGTTTTCGGTAGAAGAGACCTGTTTTTCTCCTACAGAGACCTGTTCTTTGATTGTAATCTGTCGTTTGGTAAATACTAATGAAACTGAGAATTCCAGCGGCTGCCGGACAGAACTGTCCTCCAGAAGACAAGCACTCTACCTGAGTAGTAGTTCTTCAAACAAATGATGTAAGAGTATAGGTAAGAAAGGAGGGGAGCATTGGGCTTCACGGCCTCATGACAGCACAGAGAGTAGGAGAGCAAAAAGAAAACGTTGGTTGGGATGAAAGGGGATTGCATTGCTATGGGTTACTGCTCCATACAGGCTGTTTACAGACACTGCCCTGGGAGTGTTTTTCCAACGCTGTCTTCTTTCGATTTATGTTTGTCCTTTGAGAAGAAAAACCTCAATTTTATAGAAATGCGTCAACCCAATGTTTAGACAAATAACTTCTATTCTAGTACATCGCCACCTTAATTTTGCTTCTCTGTCATCTGGCTAACGGAGTCACATAGGTAGGGTACCATTAATACTGCCAACATAGAGTTTCAGAGGATCAGGATGGGAGAGGTCAAAACACAATGTAACTCTTCCATGCACTAACCTTTTCCTGAAACAGCGGGATTGCTCCATATTAACTGACAGGCCGTAATGACTCCTAACGTAAGTGCTTTGTGACCACTGTGTTTGTCCCCTCTCGTCAGGGGTCTTTTTCCTAACTGGTTGATTGGTTATCATCATGCCTTATAGCCAGTGTTGCCACTGGAACCAGAACTTCTGATGGGTGATCTTGGTTGTTCTTGTACTCGCATTTCTTCTCTATTCACATCTAATTGTGTCTGTGTAGCACAGAAAGTGTATCTTTTCACAGGTTGGGGTTGAGAAAAAAAATGATGTACTTGTCGTCCAGAAATGATCCTTCATTTTAAAAAGACTGAGGAAATAGTTTTATTATTTCACTTTTGTAAGACCCTTCTATTTTCAATAAATTCACTTTGCTAACGTTTCACAAAATCTTTCAGTATATGAAGGTATACTATATAGTGCTCTATTAACTTAGTCCATGACACACGAATTCATAAGTGGCAATAACTTCAGAACTTAAATGGAATCTTTTCTTTATTTCTCTCTTTTCTTTCTGTTCTTTTTCATTAATTCATTCTTTCATTCATTTTGCAGTCAGAACACTGAACCTAGCGCTTCATACATGGCAAACAAGTCTAAGGTAACAGAGCTATATCTCCATTCTCTCTCCGTGTATGTGCATATGTGTGTGTATGTGTGTGTGTGTGTGTGTGTGTGTGTGTGTGTGTGTGTGTGTGTGTGTGTGTGTGTGTTAATTTTGGCTCAGGTTGCCCAGATTAGCCTTAAACTCACTCTACTGCCTTTCCAAGCCTTTGAACATGTGATCCTCTAGCCTCGGCCTCCACAGCAGTTAGACTAACAGGGCCTACCTGGTCTGGCATATTAAATAATGCAGCTGTGATAGGATGGAAACTAGTAATCAATGTTGCAACTTCATTTTCTTTACCCAGCATCCCCATCTCTCACTCCACCTTTCTTTCTGCATGGTCAACATTTCCTCCCCCAGTACTTACTTCTCCAGTGAACTTCCTTTAAACCACTTGGCTTCTCCTTTTTTTTCCAAACATCATTGTCACTAGATAATGTTTCAACTTCTCATCTTCTTTTACAAGTCCTACTTAAACGGTCAGATTTATACTTGACAAACAGAAAACTTTGGGGTGGGAGAAATTATTTTCATGTCCCTACCATCTATAAACTGATATTAATATAAATACATTAATTAAACTTATGGTGATTCCACTTTGTGTTTTAAAAAGAGGTTCAATACGGGCCTCCTATGGTTCTAACCTATAAAAGAGTAGAAGAAGTGTCCCTCTGTGGGTGAGGAGAGAGATCAGTATGGTGCTTAGAAATCAGTCATCAGGGCCTGGATTTGATCTCCAGAGTCTGGATTAAAACACATCTGTAAATCGCTGCTGGAGAGGCTGGAGCAGGAGGGTACCTGGAATGCACTGATCATTCCAACTAACATAATCTATAAACCAAAGATCAATGAGAGAACCTTTAAAAAAAACAAAAAACCAAATGGTTCCTAAAGCCGTCCTGTGTCCTACACACCCCTCCACAATACCTATGCAAACACATGAACACAAATATGTAAAACACCCACTCTTTATACTTTGCCTGTTTTCCCTACCTTTCTTGCTGACCCCATTGCTTCTTTTGTTTTTAATCATGAAAATTGCATATTTAATTTTATCATTGTGTGATTTCATTTATCCTTTTGTTGGTTGATCATCCCTAGTGTCTTTTGAATAAAGACCTGAAAGTACATTTCTATATATCAAAGATACATATGGATTTAGTATTTAGTTCTATATTTAAAAAAATAATATATTATGTTGACTCTAACCTGGATTTTGATTACAGTTTCATTTATTTTGGGGGGAAAAATGTTTCTATTTTCAAATGTTTGTGGTTTAGTTTTTTTTTAAGTAGCATTTAAGGTTAAAGTAGAAAAATATCCTTCAGAACTGAAATACAAATCTTCACTATTCAAGGGTGGAATGTACCTCCAGTAGCATCAGTTCATACCAGGAGATTGTCAGAAATGCCAAATCTCAGGCATTTACATGGAATTCCGATCCCAATGTACAGTTTGAGAGGTACTGTAGAGTCTTTGATTAAAACGAATGAACATTATTGGAACCATGGAAAACAAAAGTGTTTAACTGTCATCCACGAGCTGATGGGAAGAGGTTAGGGGAGCTAAAAAGTTATTTTACTTTTGAAACTTACCATCATACAAATGGTAATCTAATTGCCAATACAGTAGACAAATGGCATTTGCTCTGACACAGGAGAGGGCAATGTAGACTTTTTCTACTGACCGGAGGAGCTGAAGCTGGGAAAACTTTTCAGAAACCATCTTGAAGTTATGAAAGGAAAAAAAATATCAAGCGACTTATTTCTTGATTAAAAGGAAATATTAAAGCTGTCTTTCAATATTTAAAGCTTATTTAACTGGGAATACTTTGCCTGGCACTGACCCATGCTAGTGTATTTCATTCTTCTTTTGATCCATGCAAATAGTTACATGGCTTAAAACGTTTTATCATATCACCTTGGCGAGCAGAGTACATGAAAGAAATTTTAATGCTGAGTGATGAGCCCTGTCTATCAGCCTTCAGCAGACAAACGCTTAGAGTGCCCTAGGCAAGAAGTAAACCATATTCTCCTTAAAAAGAAAATGTGACACAATGTATTGGGTATACCTGTGACTTACGTTATATACTTATAATATTAATAAACTAAATGTCATGACTATACGGTTGAGGTATTTTCGTGCATGATCAGTGTCACTATGAATTTGTTTCAAGAGATGCAACATGTATCAAAAGAAAT